>NC_045766.1:37991827-38134327 GCF_008692025.1 Phocoena sinus
TGCCCAAGACCGAAGTTACACAGTTCTTGTGCATTACCTTTTAAGAGGTTTGTGATCAGTAGTAACTGTAAATAGTAATGTAAGTTTGTTATCTTTATCTCCATAACTATATATTCAGATTTATTCTAAAGTTAAGCACAGTATATTCTGAGAGTTGATAGAGAAGCAACTTTTTAAAAATATGTATTAAAATAACACCAAGTCAGTACTCATTGTTTGATGAACACCTGGTTTTCATTTAAAGAATGTTATGTAAACATTACGTGTAAAGGGATATAGTGAAAAAATTATGAAGTCTCTTAAAAGATAATTGCTAAAATGTTGTCTAATAAGTTGTTATCCACGGATACATAGTGCTCATTTTATATGGCAAAGTTTACACTGAATTTTCTTTGAACATCTGCTTTTAATGCTACTTCAGTGTAATTTATTCCTTTTTTCTCTCCTTCTACCTTTATTACAATTTATAAAAGGTTTATGTTAATCTACCTCCTTGGTTTGCAAAGTTTCTATATAAGTATATATTCCTAGAAGAAACTCTGCAATGACAAAAGTGGGATTTATTAAAATACAAGTTCTTGCTTTATCAGCCACTGATAGTCTATTATTTAGAGGCAGTAATTCTTTGGAATCATTTAATCCAATTCAGAACATATATATCTTTCTAAGTAGGTAACCTAATAACATTTAACTATATACCCATTTATGGTATTGTGACTATTTTGACGTGGTAGGTTTTGTTTGTTTGATGGTTTTGCTCTTTTTTTTTGACTTGATGTTTTATATTAAAGTTAAAAAGGTTTACTGCCTAATATTACATGTCTTCTGGTTGTTATTGGGGACTTCATTTTTTGCAGTATTTTTGTTATTGAAAAATATAAATTACATTTTGACATGGCTACATACTACCACTTTCTCTTCAAAGACCAGCTTAAATTCAGTTTCTTCTATAAAGTAATTCATATATATCCAGTAAAAATTAATCTCTCATGGCACTGAACTACTGTACCAATTTACCTCACTAATAGTAGTAATACATTGCATATATTATTATTATTATATGCATATCTTACCATATTAGTACAAAGTAAGTGCTAAAATATTTTTAAAATCAATTCTCTGGAACAGCTTATTCTTTAAATATTTATTATGAATAGAAGGTCTATCTAATTTTTCAGATTTTTATGTTGAGGTTTATTAAAATAAATCTGTTTATTTCCTTTAGTCTACATTCATTTTTTGTCCTTGAAATTCCAAGGAAACTGACAGAGAAAAATCATTAGAAAACCTGGGTATGTTTTAAAAAGTGCAGCACCCTGCCTTCCCCTCTCCCACCACACACATGCTGTAAGTAATATTATGCAACGTGAAAGTAGGGGAAAAAATTTTTAAGGGACAGTTAAACTGTAGAGAATTGACCAAACACTGTGATATCTTAAGATAGCCTTGAGAAGAGAAGATTAAACCTTTTGAATAAATTAATATCCATGAAAAAAGGAGATGCAAGGAGATGTGGTAGAAGCCCTGGGAAGACTCAGAAAGGAGGAAACTTATTGTTTCTGTAGAGAGGTGTTTTAGTTGTCCGTGTTGAAGAAAACTGACCTGACCAGAGAGCGCCTATTACACTGGAAAATAGCTTCTAACTTGACATGTTGAAAGGCTCATTCGTGCCCTGGTGAGAAAAGCTGTCACTGAAAAAAGCTAACGTACTCAATAAATAGGCTGCATCTCTTGTGGATATGCTTTACTAAATGGGGCCTAAAGTAGTGTTTGATCCTGATGGAAAGTAATCAGCCAAGCAGAATGTGAGTAGAGCTTGGAAATTCAGAAATATGTGTTTCTTCAACAAATATTTGTTGAGCATCAGCTACCTACCAGACTAGGTGCTAGGCATGGAATAGTGATCTAGATCTGGAAAGATGACTTGTCCTCATGCAGTATAATCTAATAAATAGATATAATAAATCTAATAAAATAGAAGAGATGCCAAACAAATACATAATAAGCATATTTTATGCTCATTCTTACAAATTCTGATAAGTGTTTTGAAGGTAAAGTACAGGATGCTACAGCAGGTAAAGACTGGGATGAATAAGAGCAGGTCAACAACTTATACTTTATATTAAAAAACAATGAAAAATGGTGAATCAGTAAAAAGTAATCTGTGGCATTTCAAAAGGACCTGTGAAATATATCGTCTTGATTGTCAGCCTTAATTTCGTCTCCCTCATTTCTCACATCCGTTTAAACATATCCTGCTAAAACATAGCCTTTAAACATTTCTTAAAACTGTGTCTTCCTCTCTATTCTTTATTGACGCTGCTCTGGTTCAGGGATCATTGCTTGCTGCCTGGACTACCACAGCTGTGTTGGATTCCCACCTCCAATCTGATCCCATTCAAATTCATTTTTACATAGTTCCTACAGTGGTCTCTCCAGAATATAAATCTGACTATGCCAATCCCCATTACTCCTTCAGTGGACCGCAATCATATGAAGATTGAAGTCCAAATTTCTTAAGATAAGAGACCCTTTGAGTGATGCAGGGCTCTTCTTCCAGGTTTATATCTTGCCACGTTCTGATTTATCCTTTCCACACTATACTTTTATACCATTTTTTTCCTTCCTGTTCTTGCTGTTTCTTTTCCCTTTGTTTAAAATGTGAATGTACTTGACAGACACTGCCCCCCCCCACTCCCATCCTTAGGAACCAGCTCAGGCATCATTTTTGCAAATATCTTTCACTTATCCATTCCATCCCCAGAATGAGCCCCTGTGCTTCTCAGTGCATATATCCATTATTAGTTTTATTTATTACATTATTGTATGATTACTTGAGACCAGGAAATATCTTAATCATTGTTATATCTCTAGTGCCTAGTGATAGTAGGTACTCAATAAATATTTTTAGGTGAAGAAATAAATGGTTTGCCTTAAATTGGTCTCCATATTCTGAAACTATTAAGTGTAAATTTTAAAATATTTAATTTATTTCAATATATGTTCTCCATCATGAAAAATTCAGATTCACTGATTTGAGCAGATATTTGGTCTTAATTTGTGCCTGTAAAGAGACCTTTCTGAGGTTTTGGCTACCTAGTGCGAACAGTGCCATCTATTGGCAATTATCCAAATTGTATCCAGTATCCAGGATGTAGCACAGAGCACTAATCAAACATTTTTAGGGAAAGCACATCTATGAAAAAATTTCTCGTGAATTTGTACAAGAAAAAAACTAACCACCACACGTATGGCAAAGACAAATTTTAATTATGTATCCCAGCAAAAGAAAATATTGGGTCCTGATGTAGTAACAGAATATGTACCATCAGTTCATTCTTTTTTTATTTATATGTGAGCTCATTCCTAAAGAAACTAAGATGCCTATTAGTGTTTGATATAAAAAGACCATTTAAGCC
The DNA here is from genome assembly GCF_008692025.1 of Phocoena sinus. Lineage (NCBI taxonomy): Eukaryota > Metazoa > Chordata > Mammalia > Artiodactyla > Phocoenidae > Phocoena > Phocoena sinus. The sequence continues at coordinate 37,995,247 of NC_045766.1, forward strand.
AAAATACAAATGAACACTCACTCTTATCCTTCTTTAAAAACAGACTAATACTCTGTGATTCAGATAGTATTTTGTTTCCAAATACTTTTAAAGTATATAAAAAAAAGAATCTCCAAACAAAAAGCCTCTAAACCATGGATGATTGTCTTTTAATGGTATGAAAAGATGCCTGCCACAGCCCTTTTATGAAAGGTGGTGGTTCTGTTTGTTCTGAGTAATTTATGGTACATTATTGAAAAATGAAAAAATTGTTTGTTGTTGGTGTTTTTACTTTATTCACTCATCTAACATTTAAATTTTATCAGTAGAAATAAAACCACACTTGATTTTGGCTGATGTCAAACAGTTTCCTGACTAGTAGCTGCCATGCTGTGGGCATGCATGGTTGCTACAGTGTTTCGTAAATAGACAAAGATGATTTGAGGTGAGAGTAGGCCACCAAAATATTAGTGAGCCTTGTTGTGTTGACAGATTACCATTGCTCTTAAAAGTTTCAGAAATAACATTTTCACTATGGTTAAAACATAGTTTAAGATAAACAGTATGGTGGAGATATCATTTTAAAAATAGTTTCTTGAATTTTAGTCATACGGACACTCTTTGAAGAGAAAAAAAATTCCTGTCCCCCCACCCACCTAATACACTTTGATTCTATATCATAATATTGCTTAATACATATATATAACCAGGTTTAAATTCCTTACAGGTGTAGTGTTTATATAACTGTAAAACCATAAAACTAATATTAAAAATGAAATTATAGTAACAATAATATTAGGTAACACATGCTAGGTACTAGGCATTTTGGATAGATGGGTAGGTAGATAGATATGCACACACACACAGACATTCATCTCATCTTTACAATAACCCAATGAGGTAGGCACAATAAAATCCTGCAGTAATATACCCCAGGAGAAGAGAAATTGAGTTATAAAACCCAGGCAGTCTGGCTCCAGAGCTCATACTTTTTTTTTTTTTTTTTAATCCCACTTACGACATTACGGTAGGATTTTTTTTGGTAATATTATTATCTCCATTTTATAGATAAGGAAACTGAGGCACAGATAGGCTAAATGACTCCTTCAAGACCCCACAGGTAATAAATGTCAGATCTGGGATTTAAACCCAGGCAGTCTAGGGTCCAGAGCCTGTGCTTTTAGTATACTTAGTTACCTCTCAAATTTATGTATTAATACAAATTCACTAGCTAAGTTTACAAATTAAAAATAAAATTTCAAAATCAATGAAAATAGGATTTAACCAATATAACTTAAATGAATTATCTCAATTTAACATAGATGATACTGTTTTACTTACACTGAATTTCTAATGTTTGGATTATTAATAGACAGATTTACTTGCATGTTTTATGTTTCTGTGTTTCCTGGATGATTTTGAGATTTATATTATTATAATTATTTTAATTTTTCTATTTTGATAAATAAGCTTACTTTAATCACTGAGCCATTGTTTTGGTGATCTAGTAATAATAATAATACAACCAAAAGTAATAAAATACTGAAAAAAATTTTTAAGATCTATTTAACAAAAATAGTTTACCTCTATCTCATTGCAGTTATAGTCGTCGCAAGTGGTATAAGCAGAGACTAGCAGAACATCAGCTCAAATGATGAGTACAGAAAGGGATGTTGTAGCTCAGGTTTTTTGACTTTGCCCTGTCTGTACTACTCTACTCTGTTTCTTGTGATATGCCTCATTCTCCCTCCACTTCTCTCTGTTCAGTCTGCTGCAGAATCCCTCACTTTTTACCAGAATGACATTGTTTGGCCTGCTCTTGATGCAAACAAAGCCTTGACATAAGTCCAGTTTTTTCTCATTAGCCCAGAATAATACTTCTGGTACTAAATCAAATAGTACTTTGATTTACCTTCATAAAAATGACAGTCTCAATTCATTATATAACTTGAGAAATTAAAGACTTACTATTTTGTGAAAGTGTCTTAGTTGCAAATTATAACTGCAATAAGAGTCATTTTGTCTTTATAACTGCCAGAAAATTTAACATGAGTAGAGCAGTGGATGGGAGGCCATTGTTGTCATTTGACATTTGGACAGGCCTCCTTAGCAGCAGTTAGACATGCTTACAGACACATTAAAAGCAAACACCGGGACTTGAGATCACATGGCACCAAACTTGATTATGAACATAAACATGAACCCTGGCATTGAAATTGCATTGAATTGCTTGATGATAAGTGGGGTACTCATATGCTTATATTAGTAGTTTTTAGTGTAACACCAAAACCGTATTTTAGAATTCTCAAAAAAAACATTCTCATAGGGATCCTCTTAGAACATATTCAAGGACTCTCAAGCTTCTTGGACTCCAGGTGGAACTCTGCTTTAGAGGTTATGATAGAGCTATTAATCCACTGAGATGTTACCATCTGACAGCCTCCTAGCAACACACAGAGACATGGGTGGTATTTGAGCATTGTGGGTATACCAAAGTATTTCTGTATTCCCAATTTTTTCCTACTTTTTAATCTGAACCATTCTAAAAGGCAATGTTCAAATAAAACCAAAATTCTTTTTGCAAAAGGTGCTTTACTGACTTTTGTCCTTCTAGTTAAGGGGGATATCAGTGTCCCCCAAGTGTCTGTGGCAGTTTTGAGGAGAATTGCCTCATGTGTTCATAAATAACATAGGTGATTTGAAAAGTTAAAAAAAAAAACAAAAACACGATGACTCTCACCTCTTATTTTTAAATTCTTCTCTACTTTGACTCTCCTCTGCCCTGTTCTACTGCTGATCCCACTAGGCATCACCACATGAGGAAGGTATTTCCCTGTGTGCCAGGCCATGTGATTGATCTTCCTGCATGAGCCTCTCACAGCTTAGGAAGGCTGCCTGTCTCCCTTTTTATACTACATTCTGTTAAGGGCAGGGAGTACCTTAGCATGAATGCCTCGAGTGTTTTAAAGAAGATTATAGTGAAAGTAACTTTGAGTTTTTATTCCCACCCCTCTCTTGTCCTAGGACCCATAAATAAGACCCAAGGTAGAGGAGGGGCTGGGGCAGAAGCCTGGATCGAAGAGAAATTAGAGTGATGGATATATATTCTGAACTTGGAAATCACCAAATCTGACGGCTAAAACATTGTTATGAGGTTCAGCTTATCTACTTTAGCTCACATCTCCCTGAGGAGTGACTTCTTTTGCAAGCTACTTCTTGGTCAAACACTAGATTTCTGATAGACCCACTCCAGGGTTGACCTGGCAAACCCTGAGATGTATGAGTCTAACTCAGTTTTAGTCCATTGTGAGCCATCCTCTACATTTGTAGTGTGTTTTGGTGAGTAAACTATTGAGTGGACCAAAATACCACATTTTGTGTTACATTTCTAATCAGGATAGTGTTCTACTATACTTAATCATTAAAAACATACTCTGTCTCAAGCTTTTTTCTCCATGCAGTTAGTTTTTTGTTGTTGTATAATTATCATTATTAATAATTACAAATTTTGAAATGAATTTTATAATAAAATGGGTTTGCTAATAAGGTCCACTACTAGCATGCATATATGTAGTGCTTGAAATGCCTCTTCCCACAGGATTGTGACCCTTTGCATGTTCAGGATGGAATAGAGTAAATGGGTTGCTGGGTTTTCAAGGAATGGTTTCTCTATTCTCTGAATCGCCTGATCAGATAACCTTGTCTGAATATCATGTTAAAGGTACCTTTTATACTTTAATCTATGATCTTTGTATGTTTAAGTTTATAGTTTTAAAAGGCAAGAATTTTAATACTTTTTAAGCAACTCTGTGGGAAGATTTGCTTTGGATTTAGAAGTGGCCTAAAATGGGATTGTTGCTATTTTCATAGATAATGATTTCTTTCCTCTTGTTTGGAAAGAGAAACAACACTAAGTTTGTCTAGGTCTAGGTAATTGTCTCTTGATGTAGTCACTCAAGACCCCAAGAGGTACTGCTGACTCAAGGACTAAGATCTGTTTTCCTTAGGGAATAATGTGAATGGGAAGCTATTTTTACTTGACCAGTGAGGACAGAAAGGATATCAGGGGCAGAGATCTGGAATACTTCAGCACTAATAATCCAAACACAAATTTTCTAATATAACCAGTAACTTATTATCTAAGAAGTGTAGGCATGTTCTTATCTCAGTATTTATGTATATTATAAATGGTAATTCTATACTGCCTGATTTTAGTTTTTATCCATGTACTATGAAAAAGAAGACTCATTTATTTATTCAACAAATTGTTTATTAAAACTCTTCTCTGTTCTAGGTACTGCTTTGGGTGATAGGGATACAGAAATGATCACAAACCAACTTAGCCTCAGGACTTCACTGTTAATTCAGAGTAGTAATTCCCAACCTGCCTGAACATTAAATTTCCTAAGAAATCTTTAAAATATCATAAACTCATAGGCCCTTTCATGAAGACTTATGTAGAAAAATAAAAGCAAAAATTACATAGCTGAATACCTTGCTTCAGCAGTAGGGGACTTCCAGTTTATACAATCACCTTGCTATTTTCTGCTTTTGCAGCCCATAGAATATTCTCCTTACCCTCTTTCTTCCTATCACCCAGACCTGCGCTTCTGAAATAAGAATAAAGGCAAATTAAAGAGCTGTGAACTAACTTACATTAGTGAATTTTCATTTCAAAAGGCAATAATTATATAAGGATGCTTCAGAATCCACAGTCCAAATGAATGGGATTTGGCAAGCCATTTATTAATACTTTAGAGCACTGGTTCTTAACTTTTTTGGACATATGGATCCCTTTGGGAATCTGATAAAAACTATAGCTTCCCTGTTCAGCAAAATATAAGTGCATATTATTTCAAGAGGCTTATAAACTCTCTGATGCCCATGCATGATGCCCATATTAAAAATGTCTTTAGTATCTCTTGAGCTTTTTGGTATATTTATTATGGTATATTTTGTATGGTTTAAATTTTATTGGAATATTCCATTTTAAAATATTGTAATCGCTTCATATGCAGTTCAGAAACAACAAAGAAAAGGAAAAGGTCACTTATAATGCTTCTGTTTTGATTCAGGGCTGTTACTATTTTGGCGCACTTCTTTCTGTTCTTTGTTTGTTTTTAAGCAGTATGTATTTATACTGTTGTATTTAAGTGATATTCTGATCATATAAGTTTTCAAGGACACTGTAGAAAATATATTTAAGTTTCTCTAGGGATTACAGTATGCATCTTTAATTTATTACAATCTACTTCAAATTAATACTGATTTACTTCCAATAAAATATACCAGTTTACCTTCATTTTCCAGTTTACCTCCATTTTCCTCTCCTTTGTACTATTGCTATAGTATATATTACATCTATATACTCTGTGGACTCAACAATAGAGTGTTAGAATCTTTGCTTTCAGCAAGTATATGTCTTTTTAAAAAATTGAGAGAAAGTAAAAAATATCTCTCATATTTACTCACATATTTACTCTTTCCATTGCTCTTCATTCCTTCCTATTCTGAGTTCTGAGTTATCATTAATTTCTATTATCCAGAAGGACTTCCTTCAGTATTTCTTATTAGGGCAGGTCCAGTAGCAATGACTTAGCTCAGTTTTTGTTTATCTGTGAATATTTTTATTTTGTCTTTATTTTTGTTGGATATTGAATTCTTGATTAACAAGTATTTTTCACTAGCCCTTTAAATATGCCGTCACCATTGCCTTCTAGTCTGCATTGTTTCTGATGAAAAGTTACTGTTAATCGTATTTTTTCCTTGATGTGTTGTGGTGTTTTTTCTTGCTGCTTTCAAGATTTTGTCTTTGCCGTTGGCTTTTAGGAGGTTGACCATGGTGCGTGTAAGTTTGGTTCTTTTTGCTTTTGTCCACTTGGGAACCATTGAGTTTTGTTGAAGTGTTAAAGTTTTCCACCAAATTTGGTACTTTTTGGTCATTATTTCTTCAAATATTTTTTCTGCCTCTTTCTTTCTCTCTCTTTTCTCCTTCTAGGATATTTATGTTAGGATGTTTGATATTGTCCCTCAGCTCACCAAGGCCCTGTTCATTTACCTCCAGTATTTTTTCTTTTTGTTTTTCTTGCTTTGGTTAATTTTTATTGATATGTCTTTATATGCACTGATTCTTTCTTCTGCCATATCAGTCTGTTAATAAACCCATCTAGTGATATGAAGGTTTTTTCTGAGGCGGGGGTGGGGGGGTTCCATTTTAGTTATTGTATTTGTCAAATGTGGAACTTCCATTTGGTTGTTTCTTTATAGTTTCAAAGTTCTCCATTGCGATTCCCTATTTGTTTAGTCCTTCTTAGCATATTTTCCTTTAATTCTTTGAATGAATTATAGCAGCTTCCTTGAAATCTTTACTTGTTAAATCAAACATCTGGGCCAATTTCGAGTTCTTTTCTATTAACCACTCTTTTTTCTTGAATATGGGTTCATACTTTCATACTTTTTTTTTTTAGTGTTTGGTAAATTTTGCTTGCAAATTGGACTTGTGGATAACATGTTGTGGCTCTAGATTCTGGTTTTTTTCTTTTGCAGGTTTTTGGGGTTTTGTTTTAGGAAGCAGTTATCTTTCCTAGATTCACAATCCGTGAAATTTGTTGCCTTTGCAGTGTTCAACTGCTGGTGTCTTAGCTCAGTTTTTGTGTGTTTGTTGGTGTTGTCTGCTTAGCATGGCTTCTGTGCCTGGTATAGTTTAGTGGTCAGTGAATGATGCTTCAGGGCAGTAAGGCTTCCACATTATGGCTGGGATGTATATAGATGAGGAATACATTACAAGGTGGAGCAAATTTTTAAGTGTCCCACGGTTTCAGTCTTCACTGTGTTCTCTGAGATTTTCTGCACACATGCATAATTTAGTAGACAGCTAGGAGCATATAGACAATTTATAATCTCAACCTTATATGGCTCTCTGACTTCCAAAATTTCCCCATTAAAGGTCTAGTTGTTCTGCTGCTGCTGTGAACCGAGTCTACTACCTCTGGTGCTCAAGCTGTGGATTTTTGCGATTTAAGCCGGGTGGGATGTAACGTTCCCAAGCAAGAAAAACAAAACATGCCATTCTTATTTGATGAAGTAGCAGTTTGCTTCAGTAAATACATCTCAGGTTGTCATCTGCTGTTAATTATTTCCCAGTGCTCTTTGGTCACTTTGTCCAGATGTACACCTATCTCCTCTTGCTGCCATTGCTGGAAGAATATACTGTTGTAACATTTTGGGGTGGTTTCTTCATATCTTTGTTCTGTGCATCCATATTATAGTATGTATTTCACATATATCAAATCTAAAGTATGATCTAAATTTGTACCCTGCATTTTCACTTAGTAGGATAATTTGAATAATTTTCAATGTCATTAATTTTTTGGGTAAGCATTTTCAATAGCTACATAATACTTTACTATATCAATGTATTGAAATAAACTTAATTATTCTCCTGTTAGAAATTTACTGGAATATTGCTTTCAATCATTTTTCAATCATTTGCTCTTATAGATAGCACTGTGACAAACATCTTTGTACATAGATCTTTGAATCTTAAATGATTATTTTAGGCTAGATTCTTGAAATGAAAATCCTATGTCAAAGGGTATGAACATTTAAAATCTTTTTAATATATAGTACTCTGCCATTTTCTCATTGGTTGGCAGTTTTGCATACTTCAAATGTTTTTTTTTTTTAACATCTTTATTGGGGTATAATTGCTTTACAATGGTGTGTTAGTTTCTGCTTTATAACAAAGTGAATCAGTTATACATATACATATGTTCCCATATCTCTTCCTTCTTGCGTCTCCCTCCCTCCCACCCTCCCTATCCCACCCCTCCAGGCGGTCACAAAGCACCGAGCCGATATCCCTGTGCCATGTGGCTGCTTCCCACTAGCTATCTACCTTACGTTTGTTAGTGTATATATGTCCATGCCACTCTCTCGCCCCGTCACAGCTCACCCTTCCCCCTCCCCATATCCTCAAGTCCGTTCTCCAGTAGGTCTGTGTCTTTATTCCTGTCTTACCCCTAGGTTTTTCATGACATTTTTTCCCCATAAATTCCATATATATGTGTTAGCATACAGTATTTGTCTTTTTCTTTCTGACTTACTTCACTCGGTATGACAGACTCTAGGTCTATCCACCTCATTACAAATAGCTCAATTTTGTTTCTTTTTATGGCTGAGGAATATTCCATTGTATATATATGCCACATCTTCTTTATCCATTCATCCGATGATGGGCACTTAGGTTGTTTCTATCTCCGGGCTATTGTAAATAGAGCTGCAGTGAACATTTTGCTACATGACTCTTTTTGAATTTTGGTTTTCTCAGGGTATATGCCCAGCAGTGGGATTGCTGGGTCATATGGTAGTTCCATTTATAGTTTTTTAAGGAACCTCCATACTGTTCTCCATAGTGGCTGAACCAATTCACATTCCCACCAGCAGTGCAAGAGTGTTCCCTTTTCTCCACACCCTCTCCAGCATTTATTGTTGCTAGATTTTTTGATGATGGCCATTCTTACTGGTGTGACATGATATCTCATTTTACTTTTGATTTGCATTTCTCTAATGATGTTGAGCATTCTTTCATGTGTTTGTTGGCAGTCTGTATATCTTCTTTGGAGAAATGTCTATTTAGGTCTTCTGCCCATTTTTGGATTGGGTTGTTTGTTTTTTTGTTATTGAGCTGCATGAGCTGCTTGTAAATTTTGGAGATTAATCCTTTGTCAGTTGCTTCATTTGCAAATATTTTCTCCCATTCTGAGGGTTGTCTTTTGGTCTTGTTTATGGTTTCCTTTGCTGTGCAAAAGCTTTGAAGTTTCATGAGGTCCCATTTGTTTTGTTTTGTTTTTATTTCCATTACTCTAGGAGGTGGGTCAGAAAGGATCTTGCTGTGATTTATGTCATAAAGTGTTCTGCCTATGTTTTCCTCTAAGAGTTTGATAGTTTCCGGCCTTACATTTCGGTCTTTAATCCATTTTGAGCTTATTTTTGTGTATGGTGTTAGGGAGTGATCTAATCTCATACTTTTACATGTACCTGTCCAGTTTTCCCAGCACCACTTATTGAAGAGGCTGTCCTTTCTCCACTGTACATTCCTGCCTCCTTTATCAGAGATAAGGTGACCATATGTGCGTGGGTTTATCTCCAGGCTTTCTATCCTGTTCCATTGATCTATCTTTCTGTTTTTGTGCCAGTACCATACTGTCTTGATTACTGTAGCTTTGTAGTATAGTCTGAAGTCAGGGAGCCTGATTCCTCCAGCTCCGTTTTTCGTTCTCAAGATTGCTTTGGCTATTCGGGGTCTTTTGTATTTCCATACAAATTGTGAAATTTTTGTTCTAGTTCTGTGAAAAATGCCAGTGGTAGTTTGATAGGGATTGCATTGAATCTATAGATGGCTTTGGGTAGTAGAGTCATTTTCACAATGTTGATTCTTCCAATCCAAGAACATGGTATATCTCTCCATCTATTTGTATCATCTTTAATTTCTTTCATCAGTGTCTTATAATTTTCTGCATACAGGTCTTTTGTCTCCTTAGGTAGGTTTATACCTAGATATTTTATTCTTTTTGTTGCAATGGTAAATGGGAGTGTTTTCATGATTTCACTTTCAGATTTTTCATCATTAGTATATAGGAACGCCAGAGATTTCTGTGCATTAATTTTCTATCCTACTACTTTACGAAATTCATTGATTAGCTCTAGTAGTTTTCTGGTAGCATCTTTAGGATTCTCTATGTATAGTATCATGTCATCTGCAAACAGTGACAGCTTTACTTCTTCTATTCCGATTTGGATTCCTTTTATTTCCTTTCTTCTCTGATTGCTGTGGCTAAAACTTCCAAAACTATGTTGAATAAGAGTGGTGAGAGTGGGCAACCTTGTCTTGTTCCTGATCTTAGTGGAAATGCTTTCAGTTTTTCACCAATGAGGATGATGTTGGCTGTGGGCTTGTCATATATGGCCTCTATTATGTTGAGGAGGGTTCCCTCTATGACTACCTTCTGCAGGGTTTTTACCATAGATGGGTGTTGAATTTTGTCAAAAGCTTTCTCTGCATCTATTGAGATGATCATATGGTTTTTCTCCTTCAGTTTGTTAATATGATTTATCACATTGATAGATTTGCATATATTGAAGAATCCTTGCATTCCTGGAATAAACCCCACTTGATCATGGTGTATGATCCTTTTAATGTGCTGTTGGATTCTGTTGGCTAGTATTTTGTTGAGGATTTTTGCATCTATGTTCATCAGTGATATTGGCCTGTAGTTTTCTTTCTTTGTGACATCCTTGTCTGGTTTTCGTATCAAGGTGATGGTGGCCTTGTAGAATGAGTTTGGGAGTGTTCCTCCCTCTGGTATATTTTGGAAGAGTTTGAGAAGGATAGGTGTTAGCTCTTCTCTAAATGTTTGATAGAATTCGCCTGTGAAGCCATCTGGTCCTGGGCTTTTGTTTGTTGGAAGAGTTTTAATCACAGTTTCAATTTCAGTGCTTGTGATTGGTCTGTTCATATTTTCTATTTCTTCCTGATTCAGTCTTGGCAGGTTGTGCATTTCTAAGAATTTGTCCATTTCTTCCAGATTGTCCATTTTATTGGCATAGAGTTGCTTGTAGTAATTTCTCATGATCTTTTTTATTTCTGCAGTGTCAGTTGTTACTTCTCCTTTTTCATTTCTAATTCTATTGATTTGAGTCTTCTCCCTTTTTTTCTTGATGAGTCTGGCTAATGGTTTATCAATTTTGTTTATGTTCTCAAAGAACCAGCTTTTAGTTTTATTGATCTTTGCTATTGTTTCCTTCATTTCTTTTTCATTTATTTCTGATCTGATTTTTATGACTTCATTCCTTCTGCTAGCTTTGGGTTTTTTTTGTTCTTATTCTAATTGCTTTAGGTGCGAGGTTAGGTTGTTTATTCGAGATGTTTCCTGATTCTTAAGGTGGGCTTGTATTGCTATAAACTTCCCCCTTAGAACTGCTTTTGCTGCATCCCATAGGTTTTGGGTCGTTGTGTCTCCATTGTCATTTGTTTCTAGATATTTTTTTATTTCCTCTTTGGTTTCTTCAGTGATCACTTCGTTATTAAGTAGTGTATTGTTTAGCCTCCATGTGTTTGTATTTTTTACAGATCTTTTCCTGTAATCGATATCTAGTCTCATGGCGTTGTGGTCGGAAAAGATTCTTGATACAATTTCAATTTTCTTAAATTTACCAAGGCTTGATTTGTGACCCAAGATGTGATCTATCCTGGAGAATGCTCCATGAGCACTTGAGAAAAATGTGTATTCTGTTGTTTTTGGATGGAATGTCCTATAAATATCAATTAAGTCCATCTTGTTTAATGTATCATTTAAAGCTTGTGTTTCCTTATTTATTTTCATTTTGGATGATCTGTCCAATGGTGAAAGTGGGGTGTTAAAGTCCCCTACTATGAATGTGTTACTGTCGATTTCCCCTTTTATGGCTGTTAGTATTTGCCTTATGTATTGAGGTGCTCTTATGTTGGGTGCATAAATATTTACAATTTTTATATCTTCTTCTTGGATCGATCCCTTGATCATTATGTAGTGTCCTTCTTTGTCTCTTCTAATAGTCTTTATTTTAAAGTCTATTTTGTCTAATAGGAGAATTGCTACTCCAGCTTTCTTTTGGTTTCCATTTGCATGGAATATCTTTTTCCATCCCCTTACTTTCAGTCTGTATGTGTCTCTAGGTCTGAAGTGGGTCTCTTGTAGACAGCATATATATGGGTCTTGTTTTTGTATCCATTCAGCCAATCTGTGTCTTTTGGTGGGAGCATTTAGTCCATTTACATTTAAGGTAAATATCGATATGTATGTTCCTATTCCCATTTTCTTAATTGTTTTGGGTTCGTTATTATAGGTCTTTTCCTTCTCTTGTGTTTCTTGTCTAGAGAAGTTCCTTTAGCATTTGTTGCAAAGCTGGTTTGGTGGTGCTGAACTCTCTCAGCTTTTGCTTGTCTGTAAAGGTTTTAATTTCTCTGTCAAATCTGAATGAGATCCTTGCTGGGTAGAGTACACTTGGTTGCAGGTTTTTCTCCTTCATCACTTTCAGTATGTCCTGCCACTCCCTTCTGGCTTGCAGGGTTTCTGCTGAGAGATCAGCTGTTAACTTTATGGGGATTCCCTTGAGTCTTATTTGTTGTTTTTCCCTTGCTGCTTTTAATATGCTTTCTTTGTATTTAATTTTTGACAGTTTGATTAATATGTGTCTTGGCGTATTTCTCCTTGGATTTATCCTCTATGGGACTCTCTGTGCTTCCTGGACTTGATTAACTATTTCCTCTCCCATATTAGGGAAGTTTTCAACTATAATCTCTTCAAATATTTTCTCAGTCCCTTTCTTTTTCTCTTCTTCTTCTGGAAACCCAATAATTTGAATATTGTTGCGTTTAATATTGTCCCATAATTCTCTGAGACTGTCCTCAGTTCTTTTCATTGTTTTTTCTTTATTCTGCTCTGCAGTAGTTATTTCCACTATTTTATCTTCCAGGTCACTTATCCATTCTTCTTCCTCAGTTATTCCGCTATTGATCCCATCTAGAGTACTTTTAATTTCATTTATTGTGTTGTTCATCGTTGCTTGTTTCATCTTTATTTCTTCTAGGTCCTTGTTAAATGTTTCTTGCATTTTGTCCATTCTATTTCCAAGATTTCGGATCATCCTTACTATCATTATTCTGAATTCTTTTTTCAGGTAGACTGCCTATTTTCTCTTCATTTGCTTGGTCAGGTGCATTTTTATCTTGCTCTTTCATCTGCTGTGTGTTTTTCTGTCTTCTGATTTTTCTTATCTTACTGTGTTTGGGGTCTCGTTTTTGCAGGCTGCAGGTTCATAGTTCCCGTTGTTTTTGGTGTCTGTCCCCAGTGGCTAAGGTTGGTTCAGTGGGTTCTGTAGGCTTCCTTGTGGAGGGGAGTAGTGCCTGTGTTGTAATGGATGAGGCTGGATCTTGTCTCTCTAGTGGGCAGGTCCACGTCTGGTGGTGTGTTTTGGGGTGTCTGTGGACTTATTATGATTTTAGGCAGCCTCTCTGGTAATGGATGGGGTTGTGTTCCTGTTTTGCTAGTTGTTTGGGCATAGGTTGTCCAGCACTGTAGTTTGCTGGTCGTTGAGTGAAGCTGGGTGCTGGTGTTAAGATTGAGGTCTCTGGGAAATTTTCTCCATTTGATATTATGTGGAGCTGGGAGGTCTCTTGTTGAGCAGTGTCCTGAAGTTGGCTCTCCCACCTCAGAGGCAGAGCACTGACTCCTGGCTGGAGCACCAAGATCCTTTTATCCACACAGCTCAGAATAAAAGGAAGAAAAAGTAGAGAAAATTAGTAGAAGTATGAAGAAAGAAAGAAAGGAGGGAAGGAAGGAAGGAAGGAAGAATGGAAGGAAGGAAGAAAGAAAGAAGAAAAGAAGGAAAGAAAGGAGGGAGGGAGGGTGGGAGGAAGGAAGGAAGGAGGGAAGGAAGGAAAAAAGACAGAAAGAAGATACAGTAAAAATAAAATAAAGTATAATAAAGTTATTGAATTAAAAAATAATTATTTAGGAAAAAAAGGGGGGGACGCATAGAACCTTAGGACAAATGTTGGAAGCAAAGCTATACAGACAGTATCTTACACAGAAGCATACACATATACCCTCACAAAAAGATGTAAAGGGGATAAAATCATAAATCTTGCTCTCAATGTCCACCTCCTCAATTTGGGATGATTCGTTGTCTAAAGGAGGGAAGGAAGGAAGGAAGGAAAGAAAGAAAAGAAAGGAAAGGAAGAAAGAAAAGTATAATAGTTATTAAAATTAATTATTAAGAAAAAACATTAAAAAAAAACAATGGACAGATAGAACCCTAGGACAAATGGTGGAAGCAAAGCTATACAGACAAGATCTCACACAGAAGCATACACATACACATTCAAAAAAAGAGGAAAAGGGGAAAAAATCATAGATCTTGCTCTCGAAGTCCACCTCCTCAATTTGGGATGATTCGTTGTCTATTCATGTATTCCATAGATGCAGGGTACATCAAGTTGATTGTGGAGCTTTAATCCGCTGTTTCTGAGGCTGCTGGAAGAGATTTCTCTTTCTCTTCTTTGTTCTCACAGCTCCCAGGGTCTCAGCTTTGGATTTGGCCCTGCCTCTGCGTGTAGGTCGCTGGAGGGCGTCTGCGTTTTGCTCAGACAGGATGGGGTTAAAGGAGCCGCTGATTTGGGGGCTCTGGCGCACTCAGGCTGGGGGGAGGGAGGGGCACGGCGTGCGGGGCGGGCCTGCGGCAGCAGACACCGGTGTGACGTTGCACCAGTCTGAGGCCCGCCGTGCGTTCCCCGGGGGAAGTTGTCCCTGGATCCCGGGAAGCTGGCAGTGGCGGGCTGCACAGGCTCCCTGGAAGAGGGCTGTGGATAATGCCCTGTGCTCGCACACAGGCACCTTGGTGGCGCAGCAGCAGCCTAGCGTCTCCCGCCCGTCTCTGGGGTCCGTGCTTTTATCTGCGGCTCGCGCCCGTCTCTGGGATCCGCGTTTTTAGCCGCGGCTCGCGCCCGTCTCTCGGGTCCGCGCTTTTAGCCGTGGCTTGCGCCCGTCTCTGGAGTTCCTTTAAGCAGCACTCTTAAACCCCTCTCCTCGCGCACCAGGAAACAAAGAGGGAAGAAAAAGTCTCTTGCCTCTTCGGCAGGTGCAGACTTTTCCCCGGACTCCCTCCCGGCTAGCCGTGGTGCACTAACCCCTTCAGGCTATGTTCAAGCCACCAACCCCAGTCCTCTCCCTGCGCTCTGACCGAAACCTGAGCCTCAGCTCGCAGCCCCATCCACCCCGGCGGGTGAGCAGACAAGCCTCTCGGGCTGGTGAGTGACTGTCGGCACTGATTCTCTGTGCGGGAATCTCCCCGCTTTGCTCTCCGCACCCCTGTTGCTGTGCTCTCCTCCGTGGCCCGAAGCTCCCGCCTCCGCCTCCCGCAGTCTCCGCCCGCGAAGGGGCTTCCTAGTGTGTGGAAACTTTTCCTCCTTCACAGCTCCCTCCCACTGGTGCAGGTGCCGTCCTTATTCTTTTGTCTCTGTTTTTTCTTTTGCCCTACCCAGTTACGTGGGGAGTTTCTTGCCTTTTGGGAGGTCTGAGGTCTTCTGCCAGCCTTCAGTAGGAGTTCTGTAGGAGTTGTTCCACGTGTGGATGTATTTCTGGTGTATCTGTGAGGAGGAAAGGGATCTTCGCGTCTTACTCTTCCGCCATCTTCCCAGCACCCCCCTTACTTTAAATGTTTAACACTGTCATTGTGTCATTGTTTTTAATAGTAATATTATATCTCATGAAGTAGATTTACCTAACTAGTTTTTTTTTCTTTTTTTTCCTTTTTTGCGGTACGTGGGCCTCTCGCTGTTGTTGCCTCTCCTCTTGCGGAGCACAGGCACCGGACGCGCAGGCTCAGCGGCCATGGCTTATGGGCCCAGCCGCTCCGCGGCATGCGGGATCCTCCCGGAGGGGCACGAACCCGTGTCCCCTGCATCGGCAGGCGGACTCTCAACCACTGTGCCACCAGGGAATCCCCTAACTAGTTCTTTATTGTTGGAGATTTAGGTTATTTCCTGGCCTTCACTTTTTTAAAGCAAGTATCTGAAATATCTGAATGATCATAGCTCTCAATTATTTTAAATATTTTCTTCTAGATCCCAGAATTAGAAATACTTTCTCAAAGAGTATGAGTACTTTTAGGCCTTCTTTCATATTTTTCACATTGCTTTCCATAGGTGTCATATCAGTTTGTAAGATGCAATTTATAAGTGAAGTAGAAAAGTTTTGCATCATTGGCTAGCATTAGGTATCAGAGTTATCTAATTTGCACATTTTAATAATAATAATAACAGAGACTTTTCCCAGAGAAATCTAAGGAGAGAGTTTGCTAGCTGTCTTTTTACTGTGTGAGTTGTCTTATGCTCTTTCTTTCTCTAATCTTTTAGAAATTAGTGGTTTTGTTATCAACTTTAAGGAACTGTTTTGAAATGAAGCTATAAACTCTTCGTTAGATTTGTTGCTATTCTATTTTAGTTCTGTGTTGTTGGATACTTTTTATAGAAAATTGAGTATTTTTATGCAGTCAAATCTGTCAGTCTTTTTCCTTCATGATTTCTTCTGTTGCTTCTAAGCCAAAGAAGTCAGCCCTACTCCCACATGAATTTTGTTTTATATTAAGTTGAACAAAATGAAATTGTCACTTTTGTAGTTAAAAAATGACAGCATATTAACATTTCATATAACTTTACATTAAGGGTTTTTTCTTTTAATATTTTGTTCCTCATGGCCTTGTGAACAAATAAAAACTAAAATATATGTAAAACCAATCTTGAAAAAAATGTATTTTTCAAGAATGTGAAAAATAAGCTGCCATTTTGATAGAGTGGTCAGTTGAAAAGAAAAGTGAGGGTTAGTCAAGTGGTAAAGAGTTGGTTATCATACTTAGGTTACTATGAAAATATATTGTTTTGTTGCCCTTTTATACTAGGTATTTTTTTAAGTGTATAAAGCACTACTTCGATTATAGGGTTTTATTAGTGTGACAGTTTTCATGAGTAAAATAGGGCTTAGCTTACCTCGTTTTTTTAGATCAGCAAGGAGGGGTCAGCAGGAGACTAGCAAGAAAGAGGAATTTGATTATTTTAGAATGAAAGGCAAAGAAATAATGTATTGATTATATATATGTACATTACTTGGGCTCAGCAGGAGACTAGCAGGAAAGAGAAGAATTTGATTATTTTAGAATGAAAGGCAAAGAAATAATGTATTGATTATATATATGTACATTACTTGGGCTCTGCATTAGAATTCTAAAAGAAAAATAGCAACATAGGTTAGAAATAAAGCCTCTGCCAATACATTTTAATCATGACTAACAACACCCATGGTTTTGGGCTTTCCTTAAGCAGAGATCATTAATTATGATGAATAGTGAAGTGGTTTTGTGATTAGACTAATGTCAACTAAAAAACCAGTATTTGATCATCTACATCATTTTCACTTATTATGTAAGCCAGTTATTGATCACAGGTCTCCTTAGGCAAAAGGCTGGTACATTTATCCATTATAAAATTCACCTCTTAGCAAAATATGTCTTTAACCTCGTGGTAGTAGCAAGAATGGGTGTCAGGGCTTCCCTGGTGGCGCAGTGGTTGAGAGTCCGCCTGCCGATGCAGGGGACACGGGTTCGTGCCCCGGTCTGGGAGGATCCCACATGCCGCGGAGCGGCTGGGCCCGTGAGCCATGGCCGCTGAGCCTGCGCGTCCGGAGCCTGTCCTCCGCAACGGGAGAGGCCACAACAGTGAGAGGCCCGCGTAACGCATAAAAAAAAAAAAAAAAAAAAAAAAAAAGAATGGGTGTCAAATGTCAGATTATAGGCAAAACTTAAATAGTTCTTGCAATTTTTAAAAAATATTTCTTTCTTTTTTTTTTTTTTTCCCGGTACGCGGGCCTCTCACTGTTGTGGCCTCTCCCGTTGCGGAGCACAGGCTCCGGACGCGCAGGCTCAGCGACCATGGCTCACGGGCCCGGCATGTGGGATCTTCCCAGACCGGGGCACAAACCCGTGTCCCCTGTCTCAACAACTGCACCACCAGGGAAGCCCAGTTCTTGCAATTTTTAGAGCAAACTTTAATACACTAAAATGTGGCATAAATGTACTTTATATTGAACTGTAAAAAGAATTTAATAGTCTTCCAAGTTTTTTAAATTCTTTTACCTTTAAAGCTTTCTCTTTTTCTCATGAAACCCATTTTTCCTGGTCCGGCTGATGAAATCCTACTTGGAAAATACAGGAAGGATTAAGGATAGAGTAGAAAATAAAAATTGTTACCACTTTATCTTATATTTTTCTAGTTTTTTCTAGGATATGCATTTCATGTAAAAATTTTTTATTTAAAAATTCTTTTACCAATCTGGGTCATTTTACATATATAGTTTTACAGTCTAAAAATGCAATCCTAGCATTTCCCTGTGTTATTTAATGTCTTTAAAAATATTTGAAAAATTGACTACTATGCTGCTTCCATCAAGGGGTTAGACCACAATTTATTTAATCATTTACTTTGGGGGGACACTTTTCTGTGTTTGAAAAACATTGTAATGAACACGCTTGCACGGACGAGGAAACAGAAGCCCTTAGAGTTTACACAAGTCAAGACTAGAATACAGTTCTTCGAACACCCAATCAATCTTTTTGCCTTTTGCCTTTTTCTTTCACGCATATAAAACTTTCAGGCACATAATGAAACATATCCTGTATGCAAATATTCCATCTAGGAAATCTCTTAGTATTTCATTCCAATCGAATAGATTATTTTCTACAACATGTTCATAGAGACATAAAGTAAACCTACAAAAGGTCAAACAAATATTTTATCTGCTTCACTGTCCATTTTTGATCACTGTGGTTCAGACAACTGAATATTTAATGAATGTTTTTGTGGAGAAAACATGTTTTAAAAAACTTTCTAGTACTTTTACCTCTTGTCTTTTGGTAGCAAAAACACTTCAAAAAAGTGATTTTGGAAGATCTTTTAGAAACAAAGTAAAGTAACTGCATTCAAATGTAAAAATTATAACTTGGAATGAAACGAAAAAGGTTTTGTCAAGAGAGTTAAAAACTTTTGTGAAGTCAGTAAAGCAAAGAGAAATAAGTAGACCAGTCCAGATGATTGGTACTGCAGAGAACACCATTCCCTTCCCAGCAGTCGTGATATGATACAAAGGGAGAGAGACAAAGTCAAAAAGCAGAAAGAAAAGTAGTCACAGGGAATAAGTTTCTTAGAAATAGTTGTTGCCATGCTACAAAGGGTTTTAAAAATAGGAAGTATTATTTTAAACTGAATTCTAAAAGGATCAGGAAAGATATTTATTTAATTCTTTAAAATAATATCTAATATATTAGCCTAAAATGCTAATATTTATGGACTAAAGATGTGCTGATACTTAAACTTGTGATAGCAAAAGTAGATGGTTATAATGATGTTAAAAAACACCAAGATATTAAAATAGAGTTTAGAACCATATGAATAGTTTTTATTTATATGTTACCACACACTTTTTCATTTTACAAAAGATTTAGGAAACTGTAATTATTTGTACCTTACCTTTTAATATATAAACAACTGTATTATTAAATCTAATTTTAATCTCAATGTCATGTCTAGAAGTATTAGTAAAATAATTTGTTTTGCATGGAATTATTTTAGAATTTCTGACAGGCCTAATGTACAAATAACTGATGCATATAAAAAGCCCTAATGCCTTCTTTTTGTGGGAGAATCTCTTGGTTCAGCTGTCAAAGAAAAAAAAAGCCACAATTTCTGACAGGGGAATGGTAAGTAAACATTTCTGTTGCACAATTGTGTAGCCATTACAAATAAATGATGGTTTGGGTTTGTTGTTTCTTCCATTTTCTGTTTGTTTTAAGCTTCTAAACTTTCATTAAATTAGCCAAGCTTCTTTCCCTTTCTCCCCGCCTGTCTTGGTTCCACAGAGGGGAGAGAATTTCTCCTTCATCTACCTAGCTTCCATATAAAGCTACTTCGTAAGTTCGAAATCTAAACCTTCTGGGGCTAGGAATGAAGGAAATGAAGAAAGGGAGAGGACAGTCATTTTGAAAGAACAGAGAGGTAGTCTGTAGCATTTTCACAAGGATTTTGAGTACTCTGTGGGTCATTTAATAGTCCATACTGTATCCAACCAACTAGTTAGGGCTGGACAAAGATGGTGGCATTTCTACAACTAAGGATGACTGAGGAAAAGGAAATTCCAAGTAGGGGGTTCTACATGAGGAAAGCAGGGGGAGAGATATGCAAGACGTGGTTGAGAAATAGTGCGAGGCCATGTATTGTTGAAATGTTGGATATGAAGACAGAAATGGTTGAAAAATAAGGATAGAAGAATAAGGTTGAAGGGTACTGATGGCATTGAAAATTAAAGTGATAAATTTATGCTTAACTCTGGAAGCAGTGGAGAGTCACTGATGAATTATTTAAACAACAACTTAGTCTTGCTTTGTGAAGGTAATGTTAGCAGCTGTATATAGGATGAAGAAGGTAAGTGGAAAGGATACAGGTATAGTAGTCTAGATAGGGGGTCAGCCTTTTTTATAACGGACCAGATAAATATTTGGGCTTTGTGGGCCATAAGATCTCTACCACAACTATACAACCCTTCTGCTTGCAGCCATAAACAATGTATAAACAAATAAGGCTGGCTATGTATTTGCATAGTATATGAGCTACGTCATTTCGTAGGTACTAGTATTGGGTTGTGAATATGAGTTTCTTAAACAGACCTTGAGAGGGTTGTAACCTTAGGTTCAGAGTCACCTCTTTAACTTACTCATCTATAAAATGACATCTTTCTCAGTTTTTAATAAAGAAAGTAGCTATAAATAACTTTATTTGCAAACCCCTTAAGCAGTTTAGAGAAAATGTTTGACTAAAACTTTTAATATGAATTTGCTATTGGGAATAGAATATGTGTTGTTGGTTTAATTCTCTTCTTTTCTGTCCTTTACTTAAACTAACTTGGTGCTAAGTTCTAGAGGCAAGATAAATCTACTTTTGAGCTATTTGTAATATTTCTAGCTTAGACCTTGATCCTAAGAGACAGAATTATAGTAACTGTTAAAATGAAATGTAGCCAGAAATATGATAAGCTGTTGATAGGTGTCTCTGTCATACTGAGATTACATTTACTTTAAAGGAAATGGCACAGTACCTATACTGTGAATATGTTTAATATTTTTAAAGTTACTCATCTGAAAAAGCTTGATTAAAATGAGCTTTTTAGATGGCACTCACAGTCTTTAAGATCGTTAATGGTAGCATCCAAAAGACTAAAGAAAATTTAGTTTTGAATTTATCAGTCTTTTCTGGCAATTAAAAATTATTAGATTTATCTCTCCCCCCCAATGAAACTTAATAAGCAGATGAATCTCAAGTTATGAGGCAGTATAGAGTTGCTAAGAACATAGATTTTGTGATCTGGATTAAAATTCAAGTTCTGCCACCTTATCATTTTTGTAACTTATGGTAATTTATTCTTCATCTAAGAGATAGCATTAAGAATGCCTGTCTTGTCAGGATTGTTATGAGAATTTTGTTAAATAAGATGTATGTAAAGTATTTAGCACAGGGTCTGGAACATTATAAGCATAAAATAAATAACAACTATTAGATTTTTTCAAAAAAGTTAATATTTTTTAGATAGTTTATGCTGTTTTTCAGGAATGTCTTTCATGTTGCTGGGAAAGATATGGCACATAGAAATTATCACATATATATATATATTTGGAGCTCATGTGATCACTTTAAGAATTGCCATTTTATTATCAAACAGGTTGGTTAAAAAACTTATTAATTATGTGCAGATTACATGGTTCATTTTTACTACTTGTTATAATTTCCACAATATCATTATCATTCTCTCAAACATCCAGCTATTTAAGTTAGGTAAATTTTTCCTAACAGATAGAATTCCTTGAAATTAGTACTTCAAAATTATTTTATATATGAGAATTATAAGGATTCTAAAATTTACTAGGAAGTTTATTTCAAAAATATACCTACTGAGCATTGACTGTTTTCCAAATACTATCCTAGGTGCTAATGACACAGAGATGTAAGACAGTTGTTGCCTTCAAAAAGCTGATAACCTTCAAAGAAGGAAAGATAGGAAACAAAATGAGTAATTATACTGAAGATGTGCTGATACGTGTGTGCCTAGGACATTACAGGAGCATAGAGCAGAGAATTGTAATCATCATGAAAGCAGTCAGGGAGAAAATAAGCTGAAACTGATGAGATTTTTAGGAGGTGTTGCCTCTTGGGCTGAACTTTGAAAGAATATAGTTTAGCTAGGAAAAGGAAGTAAAAGTTGTCCAGACAAAGGGAACCGATAGGTTTTTTGTATAGATAATGCATTTTTATGAACATGCATTAGAAAAAGGGCTATGTGACTCTGGACCAGTAACTTTTCCCCACAAGGCTGTTGTCAGTATTAAAAGAAATAATAGCCTTATGATTCCAGTAAAGATGGAATAACAGGTCAGATTTACCCTCCCATCTCAAACAACTAAAAAAATTGGACAAATTCTTTGAAAAAACAGCTCTCAAGACAGTGGACATCAAACATGAAAGACAGTGATTCCTGAGAGATGGGAAAAATGAGGTGAGCCATTCAGTTGCTCCAGCTTAAGGCCTAGAGAACTTGTCCTGTCATGCCACAGGGAGGGAGCACCCAGGTAGCACCTGGTGGTCTCCTTGAGTTGAGAAGATGGAGCTGTGATATCAGGGAGGCAAAAGCCTCTAGAATTCACAGGGCAGGTTACCAGAGAAGAGTGAGCTACAGAAAACCTGCAGAGGACCCCTTGAGTATTAAGCAGACTACTCATCAGTACTTGCATGTGAAGAAACTATGCAATGCTTGGGAGAGAACCACCTGAAGTGACTCGAGGAAATCGTACCTCCCACTCACGCAGAGCTGGGCATAGTGCTGTTCCCAACAACCAGTATGGAAAGCCTCCTAATTCATGGTGCTTCCAATCAAGTACTAAAAATGTCTTATCTCAGTAGTGGGGAAAAATTAACTACAGACTTAAAGTTGTTCTGGTTCTGCCTAACAAAGTCAGAACTGAAAGGATCAAACTGCTTCCAAGTAATTTAACTGTGTCCCAGAACAAAAACTAAGATAATTTATAGGAATACAAAAATATCTAACACACAACAAAATAAAATTCTCAATGTCTGACATTCTGTCAAAAATTACCATGTATTCATGAAACCAAGTCAGTATAACAAGTATTAGGAAAATCAGTTGAAACTGACTCAGAATTGATACAAGAAGAAAATTAGTAGATAAGGACATTAATAGAATTATCATAACTATCTTTCATATGGTCAGAGAGCTGCTAGATTGACTGAATGTATTTGGTAGAAACATGAAAACTATAAAAAATAAAAATTCTAGACATAAAAACTACATGACTGAGATGAAAATTACACTGGATGAGGTTAATGGAGATGACACATTGCAGGATATGGATTAGTGAACTAAAAGACATAGCAAAAGAAGCTATCCAAAATGAAACTGGAGAGAGAAAGACTAAAAACAAAAGCAGAAAAAAAATAGCATTTCTGAGCGGTGGCACAACTTCAGGCAGCCAAGTACACAACATTCATGTCACTGGAGTCCTGAAGGGAAAGGTGAGAAAAGGGGGCAACAGAAAAATATACTTGAAGACATAATGACTAAAATGTTTCCAAACTTGATAAAAACTATAAAATAGCAGTTCCAAGAAGCTCCACAAGCCCCAAGCGCAGGAAATGTGAATAAAACTACACCAAGGCATATCACAATCAAATTGCTTAGAGCCAGTTATGAGAAGAAAATCTTAAAAGCAAATAGAGTAAAGATATCATTGTTATTATGTATAAGGGAATAAAGATAACCATGGAAGCAGATTCGTCATCAGAGACAATGCAAACTATAAGACAAAAAAGCAACATCTTTAAAATAACGGAAGAAAAATACTATACACCTAGAATTCTGTACCCTGGGAGGATATCTTTCAAAAATGAAGGCCAAATAAAAATTTTTTAAAAAGACACTCAAAAATGGAAAGAATTTATCACCAAACATCCTGCAGTACAAGAAATATCAAAGGAACCCATTTCAGCACTAGAAAATGATACCACTTAAAAGCTTTTGCACAGCAAAAGAAACCATAAACAAGACAAAAAGACAGCCCTCAGAATGGGAGAAAATATTTGCAAATGAAGCAACAAAGGATTAATCTCCAAAATATACAAACAGCTCATGGAGCTCAATATCAAAAAAACAAGCAACCCAATCAAAAAATGGGCAGAAGACCTAAATAGACATCTCTCCAAGGAGGACATACAGATGGCCAAGGGGCACATGAAAGGATGCTCAGCATCACTAATTATTAGAGAAATGCAAATCAAAACTACAATGAGGTATCACCTCACACTGGTCAGAATGGCCATTATCAAAAAATCTAGAAACAATAAATGCTGGAGAGGGTGTGGAGAAAAGGGAACCCTCTTGCACTGTTGGTGGGAATGTAAATTTATACAGCCACTGTGGAGAACAGTATGGAGATTCCTTTAAAAACTAAAAGTAGAGCTACCATATGACCCAGCAATCCCACTACTGGGCACATACCCTGAGAAAACCATAACTCAAAAGGGCACACGTACCCCAGTGTTCATGCAGCACTGTTTACAATAGCCAGGACATGGAAGCAACCTAAATGTCCAACGACAGATGAATGGATAAAGAAGATGTGGTACATATATACAATGGAATATTACTCAGCCATAAAAAGAAACAAAATTGGGTCATTTGTAGAGACGTGGATGGCCCTAGAGTCTGTCATACAGAGTGAAGTAAGTCGGAAAGAGAAAAACAAATATTGTATATTAACGTATGTATGTGGAATCTAGAAAAATGGTACAGATGAACCTATTTGCAGAGCAGGAATAGAGATGTAGACGTAGAGAACGGACATGTGGACACAGGTGGGGAGGGGAGGGTGGGACAAACTGGGAGATTAAGATTGACATACATACACTACCATGTGTAAAATAGATAGCTAGTGGGAACATGCTGTAAAGCACAGGAAGCTCAGCTCCATGCTCTGTGATGACCTGGATGGGTGGGATGGGGGCTAGGGGTGGGAAGGAGGTCCAAATGGGAGGGAATATAGGTATACATGTAGCTGATTCACTTCACTGTACAGCAGAAACTAACAAAACATTATAAAGCAATTATACTCCAATAATTAAAAAAAAGACAAAAATAAAAAGAGTGAGTCCTCAGGGACTGGGAGCTGCTCTGGACCTGGAGGAAAGGCTCTGGGTCCAGCAGGGTGAAATGGCCCCTGGAAAGGGTGGTGGGTTGAGTAATGGGACACAGGTCTTTGTGTTCTCAGGGAGGCAGGGAAGGCCCCTGCAAGACTTGGGTTAGCATTTCCTTTTGGCTAGAATACCAGATGGTCAGGGAATGACAAGGAGCCCTTGGGGTCTCCTGACTCAGCTAGGACTGGGAGGGGTCAGTAAGGAAACATATGGAGCATCACAAGTGACAGACAGCCAAAACAATATCTCCCACCCCACATGCACTTCTAGAACCTTGCACCTCCCCCATCAAGACATGGAATCTAATTCTCCTTCCCTTGACTTTGGCTTGGGACTCTTGGTAACCAGTGGAGTGCAGTAGAAGTGACACTGTGACTGCTAAGAAGGAGTCATACAAAGCATCACAGCTTGTTGGAACACTCCTTCTGGAAGCCATCAGCTGTCATGGAACAGCCCAAATGCCTAGAAGCCACCATGTTGTAAGGAAGCCCAAACGAGCCCATGCCAAGAGACCACCAAGACCACATGAGGACAAGGAGACAGCTGGCCAAACGCCCAGCTGTGTGCACCTGCGCAGCTGTGTGCATCTGCCCAGCTGATTCCTTCCCACCTTCCTGACACAAAGAAACCATGAGAAAGAATAACTGATTGTTGTTTTAAGCCAAAAAGAAAATGATACCAGATGGAAAACTGGGTTGATATAATAAAAGGTTAGAGAGTACTAGAAATGATAATCATGGGTAAGTATATCTCTTTAAAAGATGATGTTTAAAACATAGACACAGTATATTGTGGAGTTTATAACAATATGTGACAGCAATGACAATAGTAATACAGAGGCTGGGAAGGGAGAAATGAGAGGATACTATTATAAGGTTTCTATAGTATATAGGAAGTGGTATAATGAAGATAGAGAGTGATAAGTTAAAGAAGTATACTGCAAACTTAGCAACAACCAAAATAACACAAAAGAATTATAGCTAATAAGCCAACAAAGAATATAAAATGGAGTTATAAATATGGTCAATCTAAGAAAACGCAGAACAAGAAGAAAAAGAGCAAAAATCAGATGGGACAAATAGAAAACAAATAGCAATATGGTAGATTAATTACATTAAGTGTAAATTGGTCTAAACATTCTAATTAAAAGGCAGAATTTTTTCAGATTACATAAAAGAAAAATCCAACTATGTGCTGCCTATTTAAAAAAAAAAACATTTCAGATATAAAGGCCAAGAGGTAAAAATGATAGAAAAATATATACCGGGCTAAAACTTAACATTGTTAGGATGTCCCTTCTCCTCAAATGGCTATGTAGATTCAATGCAATCCCATGCTAAAATCTTAGCAGGGACTTTTTTTTTTGGTAGAAATTGATAAGCTTATTTTGAAACTGGGGATGCATAAGAGCTAGAGGAGCCAAAACTACTTGAGAAGAAAAAATTTGGAGAAGTTATTCCACCTGATTTCAAGTTAATGTAAAATTGTACTCAAAGAAATAAAGACAGTGTGGTATTAGTATCAAGATTGACAAATCGATCAATGGAACAGCATAGAGTCTAGAAATAGACTCATTTAAAGCAAAAAATAAAAACCACAGAAAAACAAAAGGTTTTTCAATGTATATGTTGCACCATATACAGACTTAACAGAATGTATTTCATAGAACTAAATGTAAACAAACCGTAAAACTTCTAGGTATAAACATAGGACAAATCTTTGTGAAGTGGGGTTAGGTAAAGATTTCTCAGATATAACGCCACAAAAGCATGATTCATAAAAGACGAAATTGATAAATTGGACTTCATCAATATTAGGAAATTCTGCTCTTCAAAAGAAACTCTTAAGACAATGAAAAAACAAGTCACTCGGTGGGGCGGGGAGGCTTTATAAGTATAAATATATAATTCCTTGTGTGTGTGTGTGTGTGTGTGTGTGTGTATACTTTGCAGGCCTCATATGTGAAAAATTACTTTCATTATAATTAAGAACTCTGAAAACTCAATAATAAGAAAGCAGTTTAATAAAAAATTGGCAAAAGATTTGACCATCTATTTTACCATCAAATATATA
This sequence comes from Phocoena sinus, assembly GCF_008692025.1. Taxonomy (NCBI): domain Eukaryota; kingdom Metazoa; phylum Chordata; class Mammalia; order Artiodactyla; family Phocoenidae; genus Phocoena; species Phocoena sinus. The sequence continues at coordinate 38,022,200 of NC_045766.1, forward strand.
TAGAGAGAGATAATAAATAGGCACATGAAAAGATGCTCAACACCAATAATCATTAGGGAAATATAGATTAAAACCACAATAAGGTATACTAAGTCATGAGTAGGATGTGGAGCAACTGACACTCCTATACAGTGCTGGTAGGAATATGAAACCACTTTGGAAACAGTTTGGTATTTTCTTAAAAAGTTAAACATATGTTTACCATACAATTCAACCATTCCAATCCTAGATATATACCCAAGAGATCTGAAAGCATATATTTATATAATGACTTTTACCTTAATGTTTATAGTATGTTTTATAATAGCCAAGAAACTAGAAATAGTTTGAATGTTTGTCAACAGGTAAATGCATAAAGAAGTTGTAGTATTTACTTACAATGGAATACTACCCAGCAGTAAAAGGGAATGCATATCGATATATACAACAGCATGGATGAATTTCAAAATAATTATGCTGAGTTTAAAAGCTAGACATAAAAGAGTACATATCATATGATTCCATCTATATAACATAGTAGAAAGTGCAAAGTAATGTATAGTGATAGAAAGCAGATCAGTGGTTGCCTGGGAACTGGGAAGTGGAATGGAGGCACAGAGGGGCATGGAAGAATTAAAGGAGGACGTGGAAAATTTTGGAGTAATGGACATGCTCATTATCTTAACAGTAATGATGCTCATGGCTGTATGAGTATGTCAAAACCTATAAAACTGTACGCTTTAAATGGTGTAATTTATTGTGGTTTCATTATACCTTGATAAGCTCTCTGAAAATTTTAAGAAATTATAGAAGTAACACACATGATTGGCATAATGTAAACATTTAGTAAATAGTAGTTTCTTTAAATTATTATTTTTATTATCTTCCTCATTATGCTTTCAGATCTTTGAAATTTGAGACTGTATTGGAGTCATGTCAGCATCATGGCATAGAGTGAAACATTACCTTTGTCTCTCCCCTTCAATATTCAACCAGTAAAACATCCACAACTGAGCAAAGCTGACTCTGCCCAACATACCAGAATGCCAGAGAATTCTTCATTTCTGTACATCTACATATGGGTGGTCTAGAACACATAGGGGAGATAAAACTGAGGAAAGAGTAGAGGACGTGCCTGCGATTAAAGCCCTCCAGCCTCAGCAGCTGTGCCCACAGGCCCATAGCATTTAGCAGCAGCAAGGGAGGCAGCACACATGACTTTGGCCTCCTGGCCACAGTGGCATCTGTGGCCACAGGTAACTGGGCTGCAGTGGCAGCAGGGCCTGGGACACCATCCCCCTCCCCAGAACTGCAAACCTGACAACACCAGATACAGCAGAGGTGCCCATGCAACCCTGACTTCTCTCCCACCCTCACCCTCTGTGGCAGAGCTTGAGACTCAGGATATCCTGAGTAATTGTTTTATTTTATACAACAGCAGCAGAATACACGTTCTTCTTAGGTACACATGGAACTTTCACAAGGATTGACCATATGGTGGGACACAAAACAAGTCTCAATAAACTTAAGAAGATTGAAATCATATCAAACATCTTTTCTGATCACATCCATGTTGTAGCATATTATAGAATTTCCTTCCTTTTTAAGGCTGAATAATATTTCAGTGTATGTTTATACCACATTTTGCTTATCCATTCATTCATCGGTGGACACTTAAGTGTTTCCATTTCAGCTCTTACGAATAATGCTTCTATGAACATGGGTGTACAAATATCTCTTCAAGACCCTGCTTCCAATTCTTTGGGGTATGTACCCAGATGTGGAATTGTTAGATCATATGGTAATTCTGTTTTTTAATTTTTTGAGGAACTGCCTTATTGTTTTCCACAACCCTGTATCATTTTAATTCCCATCAACAGTACATAATGGTTCCAATTTCTCCACATTCTTGCCAACACTTGAGCTGTGTGCAAGCTGCTCTAGGAACAGGTGCACTGTTGCTTGTCACGTGGCTGGGGGTAGGGGATGGGTAGTTGCTACTGTGCTAATAGCTGAAATTGACCAAAATTAACCGCAATTTACCCTCCACATCTTCCCCTGGTAGTTTGCAAGCCTTCAAAAGAATCCAGCGTTCTAAAAGAGTTATGTCAGACAGATTCTGCCAGTGTAATTATTGTCTAGATGGGGAGATGGATTCCTGGTGCTTATTACTCTGCCATGTTCCAGAATCCTCTCTGTATATATTTTTTTGTATAAAAAGAGCATATGATAATATAAAATTGAGAGTAATAGCTGAAAACCATATAATGCAGTCCTAATTTTATTTTGTGAAATGTTGTTTCTAAGCCTGAGTTCTCTCCTTGCTCAGCCAGTCTTTCTTTCAGACTTTATATTTCCCTGTCATCAACAAAGCCAAAAGTGTGGTTGGCAGCTGGAATGGCTGTAGCTTCATCAACTTACAGAATTTCCATAGGGGTGGCCAGTGGTTAGGAAGCTAAATATGAATGGAAGTGAGAAGAGTGAGCAAATAGTTTAAATAGTTCAGTGTGTAAACTGGTTTTTGTAAGGATAGGCTTCTTTTTGCTTCTCTTTTTTTTTTTATGGTCATGGCTCAGAGGATTGTGCTGGTTTGGAATGTTAGCTTTGGCAGTATTTTGAGAATCTAGACATGCAGTCAGTCTATTTGTAAGGAACTCAGGGTATTGGACTAAATAAGAGCAAAATCAAAGTTGAAGGAAAAAGTCTAGACACTGAGGTTGGTCACCTCCACAAGTCATCAAGAGACTGACCTTTCTTTTGGTTTCATCTTAGGAGCTTTTGTTTCTTCCTAAGAAACCACTTTCTTCTCTAAAACTAGGGCTTACCAATGGAGTTATGTAGGTATACTTGGCTACCAAGGGGAGGGGAGGGAGCAGGGCAGTTCTGTAGCATCCATGGCAATAGAAAGACTACCAAACCCCTCCTCCCCAAAAAAGGACCCCTATTAATTTAGAAAGTTTAAGCCCTATGTGATATAAAATCTTATAGTAAAAATTCATACTGTACTTACTGTTGTTCTATCAATGTCATTGCTAATATTTATTTTTTAAGGGAACAACATTTATATTCTGTGTAATTCAGTTTTGGTAATATTTTTCTAATTATGCATTACTAATTTTGATTTAAGGAATATTATTATTTTTTAACATCTTTATTGGAGTATAATTGCTTTACAATGGTGTGTTACTTTCTGCTTTATAACAAAGTGAATCAGCTATACATATACATATATCCCCATATCTCCTCCCTCTTGCGTCTCCCTCCCACACTCCCTATCCTACCCCCTAGGTGGTCACAAAGCACCAAGCTGATCTCCCTGTGCTATGTGGCGGCTTCCCACTAGCTATTTTACATTTGGTAGTATATATTAGTCCATGACACTCTCTCACTTTTTCCCAGCTTACCGTTCCCCCTCCCCATGTCCTCAAATCCATTCTCCATATCTGCGTCTTTATTCCTGTCCTGCCCCTACGTTCTTCAGAACCATTTTTTTTTTTTAGATTCCATATATATGTGTTAGCATATGGTATTTGTTTTTCTCTTTCTGACTTACTTCACTCTGTATGACAGACTCTAGGTCCTCACTACAAAAACTCAATTTCGTTTCTTTTTATGACTGAGTAATATTCCATTGTATATATGTGCCACATCTTCTTTATCCATTCATCTGTTGATGGACACGTAGGTTGCTTCCATGTCCTGGCTATTGTAAATAGAGCTGCAGTGAACACTGTGGTACATGCCTCTTTTTGAATTATGGTTTTCTCAGGGTATATGCCCAGTAGTGGGATTGCTGGGTCATATGGTAGTTCTATTTTTAGTTTTTTAAGGAACCTCAATACTATTCTCCATAGTGGCTGTATCAATGTACATTCCCACCAACAGTGCAAGAGTGTTCCCTTTCTTCCACACCCTCTCCAGCATTTATTGTTTGTAGATTTTTTGATGATGGCCATTCTGACTGGTGTGACATGATATCTCATTTTACTTTTGATTTGCATTTCTGTAATGATTAATGATGTTGAGCATTCTTTCATGTGTTTGTTGGCAATCTGTATATCTTCTTTGGAGAAGTGTCCATTTAGGTCTTCTGCCCATTTTTGGATTGGGTTGTTTGTTTTTTTGTTATTGAGCTGCATGAGCTGCTTGTAAATTTTGGAGATTAATCCTTTGTCACTTGCTTCATTTGCAAATATTTTCTCCCATTCTGAGGGTTGTCTTTTCATCTTGTTTATGTTTTCCTTTGCTGTGCAAAAGCTTTGAAGTTTCATGAGGTCCCATTTGCTTATTTTTGTTTTTATTTCCATTTCTCTAGGAGGTGGGTCAGAAAGGATCTTGCTGTGATGTATGTCATAGAGTGTTCTGCCTATGTTTTCCTCTAAGAGTTTGATAGTGTCTGGCCTTACATTTAGGTCTTTAATCCATTTTGAGTTTATTTTGTATATGGTGTAGGGAGTGTTCTAATTTCATTCTTTTACATGTAGCTGTCCAGTTTTCCCAGCACAATTTATTGAAGACACTGTCTTTTCTCCATTGTATATTCTTGCCTCCTTTATCAAGGATAAGGTGACCATATGTGCGTGGGTTTATCTCTGGGCTTTCTTTTTTTTTTTATCTTTTTTTCTTTTTTTTATCTTTTTATTTATTTATTTTTTTTATCTCTGGGCTTTCTATCCTGTTCCATTGATCTATATTTCTGTTTTTGTGCCAGTACCATACTGTCTTGATTACTGTAGCTTTGTAGTATAGTCTGAAATCAGGGAGCCTGATTCCTCCAGCTCCATTTTTCTTTCTCCAGATTGCTTTGGCTATTCAGGGTCTTTTCTGTTTCCATACAAATTGTAAAAATTTTTTGTTCTGCTTCTGTGAAAAATGCCATTGGTAGTTTGATAGAGATTGCATTGAATCTATAGATTGCTTTGGGTAGTATAGTCATTTTCACAATGTTGATTCTTCCAATCCAAGAACATGGTATATCTCTCCATCTGTTTGTATCATCTTTAATTTCTGTCATCAGTGTCTTGTAGTTTTCTGCATACAGGTCTTTTTTTTTTCTCCTTTGGTAGGTTTATTCCTAGGTATTTTATTCTTTTTGTTGCAATGGTAAATGGGAGTGTTTCCTTAATTCCTCTTTCATATTTTTCATCATTGGTGTATAGGAATTCAAGAGATTTCTGTGCATTAATTTTGTATCTGGCTACTTTACCAAATTCATTGATTAGATCTGGTAGTTTTCTGGTAGCATCTTTAGGATTTTCTATGTATAGTATTATGTCATCTGCAAACAGTGACAGCTTTACTTCTTCTTTTCCGATTTGGATTCCTTTTATTTCTTTTTCGTCTCACTGCTGTGACTGAAACTTCCAAAACTATGTTGAATAATAGTGGTGAGGAGCTTCCCTGGTGGCGCAGTGGTTGAGAGTCCGCCTGCCGATGCAGGGGACGCGGGTTCGTGCCCCGGTCCAGGAAGATCCCACATGCCGTGGAGCGGCTGGGCCCGTGAGCCTTTGCTGCTGAGCCTGCGTGTCCAGAGTCTCTGTGCTCCGCAACGGGAGAGGCCACAACAGTGAGAGGCCCGCATACCGCAAAATATAAAAGATTAAAAAAAAAATAATAGTGGTGAGAGTGGGCAACCTTGTCTTGTTCCTGATCTTAATGGGAATGGTTTCAGTTGTTCGCCATTGAGAGCAGTGTTGGCTGTGGGTTTGTCATATATGCCCTATATTATGTTGAGGTAAGTTCCCTCTATGCCTACTTTCTGGAGGATTTTTTAGCATAAATGGATGTTGAATTTCGTTGAAAGCTTTTTCTGCATCTGTTGAGATGATTACATGGTTTTTATCCTTCACTTTGTTAGTATGGTGTATCACATTGATCTGCGTATATTGAAGAATCCTTGCATTCCTGGGATAAACCCCACTTGATCATGGTGTAGATACTTTGAATGTGCTGTTGGATTCGGTTTGCTAGTATTTTGTTGACGATTTTTGCATCTATGTTCATCAGTGATATTGGCCTTTTTTTGTAACATCTTTGTCTGGTTTTGGTATCAGGGTGATGGTGGCCTTCATAGAATGAGTTTGGGAGTGTTCCTCCTTCTGCTATATTTTGGAAGACTTTGAGAAGGATAGGTGTTAGCTCTTCTCTAAATGTTTGATAGAATTCACCTGTGCAGCTATCTGGTCCTGGGCTTTTGTTTCTTGGAAGATTTTTTTTTTTTTTTTTTTGCGGTACGCAGGCCTCTCACTGTTGTGGCCTCTCCCGTTGCGGAGCACAGGCTCCAGACGCGCAGGCTCAGCGGCCATGGCTCACAGGCCCAGCTGCTCCACGGCATGTGGGATCTTCCCAGACCGGGGCACGAACCTGTGTCCCCTGCATCGGCAGGCAGACTCTCAACCCCTGTGCCACCAGGGAAGCCCTGTTGGAAGATTTTTAATCACAGTCTCAATTTCAATGCTTGTGATTGGTCTGTTTATATTTTCTGTTTCTTCCTGGTTCAGTCTCAGAAGGTTGTGCTTTTCTAAGAATTTGTCCATTTCTTCCAGGTTGTCCATTTTATTGGCATATAGTTGCTTGTAGTAATCTCTCATGATCCTTTGTATTTCTGCAGTGTCAGTCGTTACTTCTCCTTTTTCATTTCTAATTCTGTTGATTTGAGTCTTCTCCCTTTTTTTCTTGATGAGTCTGGTTAATGGTTTATCAATTTTGTTTATCTTCTCAAAGAACCAGCTTTTAGCTTTATTGATATTTGCTCTTGTTTCCTTTATTTGTTTTTCATTTATTTCTGATCTGATCTTTATGATTTCTTTCCTTCTGCTAACTTTGGGGTTTTTTTGTTCTTCTTTCTCTAATCGCTTTAGGTGTAAGTTTAGGTTGTTTATTTGAGATTTTTTTTGTTTCTTGAGGTAGGATTGTATTGCTATAAACTTCCCTCTTAGAACTGCTTTCGCTGCATCCCGTAGGTTTTGTGTCATCATGTTTTCATTGTCACTTTTTTCTAGGTATTTTTTGATCTCCTCTTTGTTTTCTTCAGTGATCTCTTGGTTATTTAGCAGTGTATTATTTAGCCTCCATGTATTTGTATTTTCTACAGATTTTATTCCCGTAAGAATATTAGTTTTTAATAGAATACAATTTTTTCTCCATAAGATTGCTTCATACAATATAATTGTGACATTGTGTTCTTAAATATGTCCTCATTTATCAGTTCTTATTTTGAGAAATTGCTATATTCCATGCATTTGTATTTGATGCTAGCTTCTTATTTATTTCATAAAGTATTTTTTTTTTGGCTCTGAATAACATTAGTACCATTTACCAGTTTTAGATGGAATTCATACCAATCCCTGGAGTCTGATACACTCTAAAATAGCTAAAGCATTAGAAATTTTGGCACTCAGGCCCCAAAGGTTTTTTCAGTCTAAGTCAGCTTAGTATGATGATACCTAACTAAAAATGGATTAGTAGAAAAATGTTCTTTTAACTGTATATTCTGTTTCTTCTTTCTTCTTAATCTTTTCTTAAAAAGTAACTATAACTGGCAATCAGAATGATGGCAACATAAATCAGGCTGCCTCCTCTCCATTTCCAGCTCCAGCTTATCTACTTTTTCTGAGTCAAGCAGCTACTGATGCAGATAGGCAGGTGGGACCTGGAGGGTTTCAGCCAAGTGACCTGTTGTGATGCTTTCCCTCTCTGGGACAAACTCAAGGCTGAAACACTGTGGAGGAGCACTTGGAAAGAATTTGAAGGGCAAATGACTGAGAGAAAAAGACTGCAACTGAGAATCCCATATCCATTCAAATTATTCACCAGTTGTGGCGAAAGAAAGATATTTGCAGGTGGGAAAAAAGTGAGAGAACATGTGTATCTGAATACCCTATCCAAGAAAAATGCTTGTGAAATGAATCAAATATTTTTAAGAGCAAAAATACTTATAAAAGACAAATTACTTTTAAAAGTCTGGCAAATCTAACAATGTGTTTGTTCCCATAGTTGGAATTGATCCCTATATTTCACAAATAATTTAGGAAGTTATATTTGTATAGGCAAATGTACTATCTTGGATAGATTTTTTTTTGAACAGAATCAAAAATCTATCCGTATGCTTTTATATCTGTGAAATTAATTGCTTTGAATTCATGAATATCCTAGTGATGTAGTTAGAAGAATCCTGAGATTTGGAGTCAGAAGTTCTTAATTTCAGCCTATCATTTACTAGTAAAGGCAAGTTAGGAAACTACTCTTATTCCATGGTTTTCTTTATCTTTGAAACATGAATCCTGTATTATAGATTGTTAGAGGAATTAATAAAATGTAAATATGTCTTAACAGGTGTTTTTATCATAATCATCAACCATTAAGACTCTTTAGGGACGGTAATCACCATATTTTTAAGACATGGATTTTAACTGGGGGAAAGAGGGAGCTGCTATGGAGGGGGTTTTGTGGGTTAAGAGACTTTAACAATATTGTTAATATTTTACTGAATATGGGTACTCATCACTTTGTATATTTGTTTTAAATATTTCTTATTTGGTAAAAATAATCTTATGAAATACCTATAACTTTCCCATGAAATATCTTAACCAATAAAGTTTCTCACATTTTTCTATCAAACGTCACTGCTTACTAGGATACTCTGAAATGTATACTTCATAATTCTGTGCTTGCTTGAGATCTGCTAGTCAGAACATTATTTCCTTCTTGCCATTCTAGTTATGCTATGTTGCACAAAGTAGCAATATCATGTTTCTACTGTGTTTGTTAAGTAGATGACAGAGATCACAGACTGTCTGTTTGGGGATTGAATCTAGCTCTGAGAAGTACTGTTTGTTCCACACAGTATTTGTCTTTATGGTGACTTAAAGTCTCAGGAAAAAAATCAAGAAGTTTTATAACCCTTGATTTGCATTTCTGCATGACAACACTGAGTTGGTGCTGAGTACCAGCTGCTTTCTTTAGCTGGGCCATGTGCTCCGCAGTTCTGCACACTCACTATGCTCCCTGATACTGATGTCAAATGTCATTTGCCTTTCATCATTATAAATGTTCCTGTTAATTGCTTGGCAGTTTCCTTTATAACTGTTAGAGAGATCATATTCAGTAGATGTCACAGTCTTCTATTGATATTTTGCTATGATATTTTAATTTGATGTCACATTTTTAATATTGATAACTTTATAAAGCACACTTACGTACATTTTTTTCTACAAACATATGACATAAAATATTCTTTTTGTTTGTCAACTCCTCCTTCTCTCATATCCAATCAGTCCTTTCATGTTACCAATTAAATGTTTCTCAAATCTAGTTCTTCCTGTCCAAACTTACTGCTACTGCTCCTCCCCAGGCCCTCATCGTCTCTCATCTGGAGTTCTTTAATTGCTCCCTAACTGAGCTCCTTGCCTTCTGTCACATTCTTTGCAGTTCATCCTCAAGTATATTGCTAGAATGATGTGTCAGAGTGCAGATCTCATCTTGTCACCCCACTATTTCACATTCTTCCAAGTCTCTCCGTCTTATATGGCAGGGGTCAACAATCTTTTCCTTAAAGATCTACATAGTAAATATTTTAGACTTTGCTGGCCATAAGAGTCCTGCCGCAAATAATTGACTCTGCTGTTGTTGAGTTGAGCACAAAAGCAACCATGGACAGTATATAAACCAATGGGCATGGCTATGTTCCCATAAAACTTATTTACAAAACCAGGTTAAGTCATAGTTTGTTAATCCCTCTTCTATGGTATAAAAGGCTAGCCCTGTCTTCTTTCCTGTCTCATCTACCACTCTCCTATCCTGTTTCTTACAGTTTATTCAGAAGTACCATTCAAATTCTTAAACTTTTCTGAGCACAACATCTTCTTTCCATATCCAGTTATGTAATTCTTTTCATTCAGGCTGTTTTTTCACAAATAGCAAAACATTCAAATATATCTTGTAAAATGTTAATTCTCAAATGATGGTATCGTATATAAACATGAGATTATTTAGTCACTTACTGACATCTTAAGAAATGTAAAGTCTTAAGTATTAAAAACAGTTTTTAGGGCTTCCCTGGTGGCGCAGTGGTTGAGAGTCCGCCTGCCGATGCAGGGGACACGGGTTCGTGCCCCGGTCCGGGAGGATCCCACATGCCGTGGAGCGGCTGGGCCCGTGAGCCATGGCCGCTGAGCCTGCGCGTCCGGAGCCTGTCCTCCGCAACGGGAGAGGCCACAACAGTGAGAGGCCCGCGTAACGCATAAAAAAAAAAATAAATAAATAAAAAAAAAAAAAAAAAAAAAAAAAAACAGTTTTTAACAAGTCTTTCATAAAGATCATAACCTTGATACAATCCATTTTACTGTTTGGATACCATCAACATATCCAAAAATCTCAGAATAAGGTCACTGGTAGGAAAGTAGTTTCAACATTATCAACTGTATTGAATCAAAGTTCATTGAGAGAATAATTTTAGGACAGTTAGTAGGAATTGAAAGCAGTAACTCATATTGTGTCCTATCTTTATCACAATTGCTCCTTTCAAATACTGTAAGGAAAGCAGAAAATATTTGGTTTTAGGATATAATTTGCCTGAGGTATTGGACTTTAAGTTGCTATTTAAATTCTAATAGGTCATTTTGCATGTTTCCATATGCAAAGAAACAACACAGCTTGAGAGTATGTTGTTAAATGTGTGGGTTTTGCCTCCTTATTAAATTATATGTATTTAGGCTGTTGCTGACTGGTACATGTTGGATAACAAATAAAAGCTATTCCAGTAAAAAAAAAAAAAAGAAAAAGGAAGAACTTCATTCTTGAATCATAATAATGAAAAGTGTGATTTGATTACTAGGGTGAGAGAGTAGATTGGTAGAGCTGCTGTGATGGAATTTTGTTAAGATGTGGGTGGATATTAATACTGATTATGACAAAGTTCTCTAAATTTTCTGATACTCACATAATAATGCATTAATTTAAAGCTCTGTTAAAACTACCTTGTAAGTGTCTTTTATGGTTGATTTTTAGCCACCAGCTGAACAGGCCAAAGCAAGACTACAACTGGTTCTTGAAGCTGCTGGTAAGTGTTAATAATTAACTTTATTTAAATGAAAATATGTGAAATAAATCCTAGCACGCTTACAGATGGGTCAAAGAGCAAAACACCTATTTTCATATAGCCTCACAAATTTGTGAGATCTTTGTATGGCCATATTTTACCTCAAATATTTATTGCTATAGTGTGATGTTAAAAGGTCATTCTTTACCTTCTTATTATGAAACTGGCTTCGATTTTAGTTTTAATTTTGATGAAGTCCAGTTTATTGATTTTTGTCTTTTACGGACTGTGCTTTTAGTGGCATGTTTAAGAAGAATTTTATACTTCTACATTTTATATTTGAGGCTGTGATCATTTTGATTTAATATTTATATAAGGTGTGATTTTTAGATCAAGGTTTTGCTCTAAAGGAAATGAGATAAATGTTTAATAATTCTTCCAGTTACATTAGACTAACTCATTGGACTATTCGTCTGGATACCATCTAATCTTAAAAATCTGTATGTTTTAATATCTCAATTGTACAATAATTCTTTCTTTGATTTTAGATTATAATACCCAGATTCATGTACACATTAAATACTTTACTTTTTAAAAATATAAGAGATCCATGTTACCTTTTCCAAGTACTGATATTTTACTCTGAATCTTAATGTGGTTTTTAAAAATATATATTACATTCAAATAATAAGTTATCAAGATCAAGCATGAGGTAGGGTTAGAATAATATTACCAAAGGAGTACATGTTTCTTAAAATTATTTACTTTCTAAGGATCTGTAAAGAGTTCATAATTTCCAACTGGAAAATGAGAATTCTATTTTGACATCAAAAGTAATTTCACACTACCAAATGATGGTAGTTATATTTTAATATTCATTGCAAAAATACATGTATGCATATTAATTCAAGGGTTTCTTACATTAGCTCCTTTTATTCCTACCCAGTGTGTCTACAGTCTAAAGATTGGGAACACCAGTATAAATGATATACTAGCTTCATAAATCACTAATTGAAGTAACTTACTGTATAAAAATTAATATGTTGACTGTGAATCTCTATACCACTTCATATTACTTTAAAAGTCACTTATCTTTATGTATTGATCTTACTCATTTTATCTTTAATTACATAGAAAACATGATATACTAAAATTTTGCTTACTATTAGGTTTTTCAAATTTTGACTCTCCAATAAATATACTATAGGATAAAGCTAGTTAATACGATTCTCTGTTATTTATATAATATATATTCATTCTTTAATGGCATTTTGCTTAGAAGAAATATTTCCTGCTTCATTACTTGAGTACTGACAAACTCTTGCTTTAAAGGAAAATATTTATGGTGCTTAGTCCAGAAAATATTTGTTTCTGTTAATGCAACTATAAAGAATTGTATTTCATAGTTTTATACAGTTTTCTTTACCTTAAAAATATTTTTTTAACATCTTTATGGAGTATAATTGCTTTACAATGGTGTGTTAGTTTATGCTTTATAACAAAGTGAATCAGCTATACATATACATATATCCCCATATCTCCTCCCTCTTGCGTCTCCCTCCCACCCTCCCTATTCCACCCCTCTAGGTGGTCACAAAAAGCATATTATAAAACAGATCTGACAGTGCGGACCTCAGTGTATAACTTGCTTATATTGGTCCCAGCTGTCACTCCTCATTTTTTAATTTAACATTCTAAATTCTATTAAGGATAAATAGGGAGATTCTGTGAATTTGACAAACATTCAAAATATTATGACAATTTTCAAATTAAAAAACTTAACATTGCCCCCCATAAGCAAAGGACAGACCTTAGCTAGATGTAGGATTATTTATTTAATCATTTTCTTCTTATTGAACATTTACATTGTCTCTAGCTTTTCCCTCTTACCCATAATACTGTTACGCACATCCTGTTACAAATAGTGTTTTCCGTAGTTTAGCTTATTTTCTTGGAATTGATTACTACAGAAATGAGTTTATGAGATTAGAGGGTGTTAATATGTAGAGTGGCTTTTTATACATTCTTGCTAAATTGTTTTACAAAAGGATTGTGTTGTAACCATTGTCACTGGTTAAGAAACCATTTTAACCAGATTTTGCTTTTTGATGCCATTTCTATGACTATATTGCTTTGTAACATGAAATAACATATTATACCCCTTTGAAAAACATATATTACTGTAATTAATGAGAACCTGTGGCCTTGGAGAGGAGAAGCAGATAGATGGATATAGGGGAATGCTAAGCAAATATAGAACTTATTCTCAAGGTTCTGGATCCCTGTTTCAGTGATGAATCAAGGTATTCATTGTATTGTTAAAAATAAACAAACAAGCAAAATAAAGTAGGGGGGAATAAGAACTTGAGCTCAATCTGATAAGGCTCATGGATAAAGTCTAGCCTGGTCCTAAGATTGAGGTGGCTGGATAAGAAGGCCTGGTAGTTCCCATTCTGTCTCATTGGAGTTTACTTGAGTTCCCAGGGAAAACACCCTCAACTTTGGGGCCTTAAAATTGGGTATAGGGAAGAACTTAAGGCTGTATGCTAGATTCTTGAGCCAGGATTTATTTTAGCCTTATAGTTACCATAATCTGGTAGATAGGGTTCATATGTAGAAATCTTGCTGACTAGACTTAGTCTTTTACTCTAATTGTGGGTCCCAGAAGAAAGTTTTATATATTACCATTGCATTGTTATTGATTTATTAGTGAATGTTAATCATGGCCTTGGTTTGGAATTAAAATATATTTAATAACATTTGCCATAATTACTAGCGGTATGATTTTGAAAGACATATGTATGAGTAAAATACATAAAGCAAAATGTAACCATGTACCTTGAATTTGAAGTCAGAGATTTTATTGTATTTGTTATGATCATATTTTGTATATACTAAACTGTTAACATTTTTATATTTTGCTATGCTAAATCTTCAGATTTAGATAGAATCTTTTTTCATGTTCATTGCCAAAATGCAATTGAAATGAAGTTTCATGTCTCTTGTTTAACTTTTAATTTGAAGGTGATGTGAAGTTAAGGTTATGTCTAAGACGTTTTGTTTTTTCCAAATGCTGGAGGACTCAAGCTTGTAAAACTATATAAGTTTGTAAGATTGAATCTTTAAGTTATCAATATAACTTCAGATAATGATTTACTTTATGATATTGAGTAAATCCAATTAAAAATCCTCTTGGCCATGACTTCTTTCTTTTCATTTAAAAAATACTTTTACCATTCTCACATTCATTAAGATTCAAAACCTTGAAATGTTTATCTTTGACTTCTTTATAGGCAGTCATTCACCTAGAATTAATAACTTATTTTGAAATATTTTTTATAGTTATCCCTCTATTATCTTTCCCACTGCCAACTCCTTAGTCTGGACACCAAACAATCCACCCAAAGTTTAATCCATTACCTCCTAGTTGGTCTTTTGCTTCAATTCTGTCTCTTCTCCAGAGAAAGGGTGGTGAATAGTGGAAGGGCTCTAAGCCTGCTTCCACTGCTCACTCATTCTGTGACCTTCAGTAGTTTGATGTTTATTGTTTAGCCAAAATGTTTTTTTTTTTAAATGGAATATGGCAGATGTGTATATTTTTCTAGTTTACTGTAGTTCTTTACTTTTTAGAAGTAATTTATTGAGGTGAAATTCACATAAGACAAAATAAAACACAACTGTTTAAAGTGACAATTCAGTGGCATTAAATACATCCACAAAGCTCTAACCACCACCTCTATCTAGTTTAAAAACATTTCCAAAGTAAAACCTATTACCTATTAGGCAATTTCTCTCCCCTCACCTTACCTTCAGCTCCTGGCAACTGCAACCATCAACCTGCCCTCTATCTCTGTGGATTTATCTATTCTGCATATTTCATATAAATGGAATCATACAGTGTGTGACCTTGTGTGTCTAGCCTCTTTCATTTAGCATGTTTTGGAGGTATAGCCATGTTGTAGCCTGTGTCAGTATTTTATTCCTTTTTATGGCTGAATAATATTCCACATAATACATTCCACATAATACATTTGTATTATGTATATAATATATACATAATATATTAATATACACATAATATAATATATACATAATAATACACAATATATATACATAATAATACATAATATATGCACATTATGTATAATATTCCACAGAATACATTTTATGGCTGAATGTATATATATATGTGTGTGTATGTGTGTGTGTGTGTGTTTGTGTGTTTACACACACGCCATTTGTTTATCCATTCATCTATTGATGGAAATTTGGGTTTTTTTCCACCTTTTGGCTATTGTGAACAGTGTAGCTTTGAACATGCACATATATATGTACTTGTTTGAGTAACCATTTGTAACTTTGAGGGGTATACACCTAGGAGTATAATTATAGGGTCATTTGGTAAATTCTTGGTTTAACTTTTTGTAAAACGACCAGATTTTTCCACAGCGGCTGAACCATATTACATTCCCACCAGCAGTATAAAAGTATAGCCCCCATTGTCTCAACTAGACCATGTTGCATATTTAAGTTACCTATTTGACAGTATCAATATTTAGGTTTTAAGGATTTCCCTACACCATTATTTCCTAGTCTGTAAGGGGAGAAGATGATGATTACCTTATAGGATTGTTGTGAAGATATATATTATAAGTGAAGTATCTAGCCCAGAGTCTGGCAGATGGTAGCCACCAGAAAATTTTTATTTCCATATTGCTTCTGGTGAGTACCATTGCTAGATGATTCTTTCTCACCCACCACTTGATCATGCTGCTCCTTTGCTCAAAATTATTCACTGGATCTAGATTGCTTACAAGATCAGTTTTATACTTCTGTGCTTAAGGTTCCAAGGTTCTGTATGGTGGATTCACAGACTTCTCTAACTTTTTTTCTTAGAATTCATTTTTATACTTCTTCTCATTATTCTTTGAGTTACTCATGTTCTTTTCTACCTGGGAATTTTTGCTTGTGATTATTTTCTCCTCTAGAAATATCTTTCTCCTTCCTCTTTCTCTCTCTAAACACTTCAATATGCATCTCAGATAACATTGCCATGTGATTTCTCTGACCATTACATCATGTAATCTTTCTGTTCTCCTTTGAATTCTTTTTCTTTTATTCTATGCACACCATTCATGTTGGTATTTACTCACATACTGCTGATATTAATATTTATTTCATGAGTGTTGGACCTATTTTCCCAATGAAATAATAAATGTCTGAAGGTCAGGAACCATATCTAAAAACTTCTGGATCTTTCCCAGGAGTTTTAATAGCGCCTGTAGTGAGTGTCACTATGCCAAATAGAATTCTAGCTATTAATCTTTGGTGAGTAAGTCACTGTGAAATAATGTTCTGGGTAACTGAAAATTAAGCCTTTGGATGCTGGTGTGCTCATTTAAACCACTCTTTGGTGAATTTTAAATAAATATATTGAAAAGTTCCCTGGCTGCAAAAGTAGAAGATACATGGCAATAATCTAACTTTTTAATCTTAAATTTGAAGGTAGTACATGACAGAAGAGGTAACAAAATGTGATTATCACACAGGAGGAAGAAGGAAGATAATGAGTTTACTTAAAGACTCATCTCCATCATTTTTGCTGTCACTGTTGTTTGACCACACATTAGTTGATTTTCCACAAAAACACAATGTCATCTTATGCTCCATATGCTCATAGGTCTGAAGAAGAATTTAGAGGAGAGATTTTTCCAAAACATAAATATTTTTCATCACCGTGAAAAAATGACACTTCTCAGAACATAGTTTCAAGACAATTTTCTCTAAAAATATTTTTAGAGAAATCTAAAAATATTCCTAATATTTTATCTCCTTAATATTTTACTTTTAATAGAATTATTGACACCTGCAACCTTTAAAATTATATCTCTAATGTTATAAGAGAAATAGTTTATTTAATGCATGTATGGTAAATCCCCTTGATCATAAAATTTCTGTGTAATATTTCATTTTCTAAATAATATCTACAGCACTTTTTATTGTGCTTTACAGTTTTCAAAGCATTTTCATAAATCTTTTATCATTTGACTCACATCACTGCATGGAGAGCTAATTAACTCCATTTTACAAATATCCCAAAAGCTTAAATGACTTGTAAAAGATCACATACCTAGTAAGTGGGAAAACCAGGACTCAAATCCAATGATTTCTGACTCCTGAGCTATTTCTATCCATAGGTTAAATCCCTGAGTTACGTTCAGCAGAAAGAAGGGTGATAGAAAACATTACCAAATACATATCTTGTTTTGCTAGGCATAATGCTACAATTACCTTATAATAAAATAATTTCTATCCTCAAGCAAGCCTTTGATTCTGAAATGAGTTGTTTTTAATTGATAATACAAAAGAATTAAAGATTTATTCAGAATACAAGTTCTTTTCCTTAACTATTAGGGTGATCATAGTAGCTATATTTCTGAGAACTTTGAAAAATCTAGGGTAATGTTCTGTGATTACCAGTGTTTTCTTCTTCACCCCAACTATGGACATGCATTTCAGTGACCCTTGCTGGGATAGAAGCTAATTAAGTATTGTAAAACACAGAAGAGTTACACATGTAAGAACACTATATCAAGGAAAGAATCTGTTTTGGGGAATAAGCCATAAGTGCCTCACTCCATCCCAGTTATTCTGCAGCATGTTAAACTTGGATTTTCTTCTCTTAGTTACCCATTAAGTACCTGGAAGCCAAGTCCTAAACCTTTCTCTTCATAGCCATCTAATCTTGTAAGTCCCAGTACTTCTCTGAAGTCCAATCTAGCTTTAAATATTTGTAGTTCTGAGAATTACAAATGAAATTGCCATGATAATGTTGTGCTGTTTCTGGGGAGCATAGAAAGCCATTCTGCAACCCTGATTTAATGTCGACACAGGTTTTGCTCCATAGGCTTCTGACCACTGATCTCTGGCTCCAAGAAATAGGTTGATTTATTGTGAGAGAGGCTTTCATGTAGGGCAAACCTAAAAAAACAGAGCAAGTGATTAAAAAGTTAACTTCTATTTCATATAAATAAATAGTTTTCAGACTTCTTTTTTCCCCATGTAGGCTTCTGCTTGGTTGTGTGTTGGTTAGTCTAGATTCATATCCAGTTTCGTTCACTAACTTTGTGAGCTTGAGCAGATCACTTCCCCTTTGCTCTTCTTTAGTTTCCTCATCTATAAAATTGAGATACTAATAGTACATAACTAATGGGGTTGTTATGGACTTTAAGTGTGCTAACATTTGTAAAACACTTAGAATAGTACCTGGTACATAGTAAGCATTCAATAAATGTTTGCAATTAGTATGAAAAGCAATAGAGTATGGTGGTCAGGTTCTGAAGTCAGATGGCCTGGGTGCTATTCCCAGATCCATTATTTACTGACAAAACCATGGGAAAATTGTTAAACCTTGTTCAACCTCAGTTTTTTCATTTATGAAATGGGAATGAGAATATATACTTTTAGAGTTTTAGTGAAAACTAAATAAATTAACGTAATAAAGTTTTTAGAACAGCACCTAACATATAACTGAGCGTTCTATAAACATTAGCCAGGAGGAGTGGAAGTAGTTTTTTATGGCATCACCAGAGTGGCTTTGTGAGGTAATTAAAGAAGAGATATTGGGTCAAACATCCTCCTCATACCACCATACATATACAGTTAAAAGAAGTTATCAAGAATTAAGAATTCTTGTGCTTTTTAAAAGAAACAAATGTATATAATCAAATAGTTTCATTGACTTGGGCATTGGTTAAAACCTTTTTTTCATCAAATGTGGTTTCTGCAAAACCACATTTCTTCGGAAATTTTACATAAAATTTAATACCTTTAATGCAAAATCAAATTGATAATGTTAATTTAACTCCCAGTTTCCAATAATGAGCATGATTTTGCACTTTGTGTTAATCCAAAAAGATATACTAGTGCTTCCTAAAGAGAACTATTAAGTAAATTACTTTTAGAAAATGTAAGTTATTTGTTTTAGCATCAGTTACACATTTATATTTGAATGACTATTATTTATCCCCAATAATATTTAGTAAGAAGAAAGCTATCAGTTAGAGTCTAACAATATCACAGCAACTTGCCATGTTTGAGCAGATGTTAAGCAGACAGTAGTTGAATGTTAATTTTGAGAGGGTGGTATGTTTAAGCCTAGCTGAAGTATGTTGCATGTGGGCTTTCTAGACTTGAGTACAATGCTGGCTCTCTGGGGAGAATTTTAAAGCTAAACCTCTTTCTTTTGGGTCCTCTATATGGACTCTCTCAAGTCAGTATAAAGCAGATCATCCCTAGGCTAAAGCCCTTCAGCTTTTGTTATTGGGCTCTGTAGACCTGTAATTAGGCCTCCTGGCAGGCCTTGCAGGCCAGTTAATGGTCATATGGAGTTTCTGTGAGGCAGACTGGCTTTGTATAAATCCTGGGTAGGAATATGTTTATGGGTCACTTCCTACCAGGACCATGCTTTGTCCTTATGCCCTGCGGGCTGACAGGGAGCAGGTTCCCTTGACCATGGACTGTTCAGTTTGCAACTCAAAATCTACTCTGCTAATCCCCAGTGTAAACAGAGGATTTAGAAGGGCTTCTGTCACTTACAGTTGCCAATTCACTTGGGTGTCTGTGAATTTATTTTTCCCCAGAATTCATTATTGAAAGACTGACAAATGTATAAGATTTGGATGTTTGGTTTATCAAGTATGCAGTTTCTTTTTCAGTGGTTTTATAATCATTGTAAATAATTTATCTAACACAGAATTATATAATGAAGTTTTTTTAAATTAAGTACCCTTTACTATTTAAGCCATTAAAAAATTTGAAATAACAGCCACCCTTTTCCTATAAGGGAAATTATAGGTCTGTTTTTATGATAAGAGTAAATAACATTATGTACAGAAATTTACCAAAAAGTGATTAATACAGATTTCAGATAAGTCAAAGAAACAATTAATTCAAAACTCTTCTATACTATACATTTTATGTTAAGTAAAAATTCCATTTTAGTTCCATTTAAGTTCCATGTGTAACAGAGCTTTTGAAAGGAGGAATATCAGATCAGTATATAAAATGCTCAATAAGTATGCATTTCATGAAGTATTTAAAATAATAAGAGTACCATTTATTGAGCATCTACTATGTGGCAAGCATGTTTATACATTTTCACATATTATAAATATTTTTAATGTATGATCCATGTTTCCTAGCCAAACAAAATGTTTGGGTTTTAAGAAAGTCATAATTGAGATTTCTTTTGTTTTTCCACTTTACTTCTTTCTTTTTTTTTTTTTTTCTGTTTGCTTGGATTATGTGAAGAATTTGATTCTAAAATGTGTAAGTTCTGAGTGTGATCTGAAAAGAACTGTCACCTGTCTTCCTATGAGCCAGTTTTTCTTTTAGGGGGAAATCAAATGATGAATACTTTCCCAGGTCTCATCTAGTAAATCAGTGCTCAGTATTTTGCATTTTGTGATGTAAAAATGGTTCATGACAGATGTGGCTGAAAAGACCACATACGTAGACTGTATGATTTTAGTCTGGTGGAACTAATAGGATCACTCATTACATTTTAGACCCTGGGGTTTCTTTTTTCTTTCATTAAAAAAACAACAACAACAAAAAAAAACCCTGTTTAAATAGAGTGGTCCTTTTTGTGTGTGAGTACAGCATATTCCCTTAAATTTACAAAGAGTTGATGGTAACAAATCAACAAATAACTCTCTCTTCCAAAAAATTCTTTTAATAATCTTTATTTAATGTTAACTGTTATTTTTAATTGTCCTATCATCCCATAAAAATTAAGGTTTTGTTCTATTTTTATAAAGGATTTCTTTGAATTTTATATAGCAAAACTAAAAAGTGCATTCCTTAGAGAATCCAAGACCTGTGAATTAAACAGTCATATATTAGAAATAAATTGTGCAAATATTGAAATAATTAATGACAACAAAAAGACATTATATGGTAGGAATTCTTGGTGTTCACTTACAACTGGGAGAATCATAGCATAGTCTGCTTTTCTTTTTATTGTACATAGTATATTTACTGAAGTAGAAATATATTTGTGATCTATTTTGGAATTCAAAAAATGGTGGTTCCTGAACAATGTAAAGGATCTGATCTTATTTTAAGTTTGACCAAAAGTTCATGTTTACATTGAAAAATACCCTGTGTGATTTATATCAAAATGCTAATAGCAGTTATTGTTTCTGTGTGGTGAGATGTCAGTTTTTTAAAAAAAAAATTTTGGCTTGTCTTCATTTTCCAATTGTTTTGAAGTTATGAAGAGAACCTAAAGAGATATAGAAAAGGTTTAATTTAAACACAATAAAATTCCCCAACAATTAGTCTGAAATTTGATGTTGTGACAAATGTATACAGTTGTGTAACTACCACCAAAAATTTTGATAAAGGACATTTATATTTCTCCAAAAAGTTCCTTTTACTCCTTTGAAGTCAATTCTCTCCTCTTGGACCTTAGCAACCACTAATCTGCTTTATGTCACTATGGTTTTGTTGTTTTCGAAATGCCATATAAATGGAATCATATGGTGTGTGACTTTTATGTCAGTAGTCTTTCACTTGGCATAATGCTTTTTAGATTTGTACACATTGTTGTGAGCATCGGTTCTTTTTACTGCTGAGTAGTATTCCACTGTATGTCTATACCAGTTTGTTTATTCGTTCAACACTTGGTGGACAGGTGGGTTGTTTCCAGTTTATGGTTTTTGTGAGTAAAACTTATATGAACATTTGAGTACAAGTTTGTGTGAACACGTAGTTTCATTTCTCTTGAGTAAATACTTAGGAATGGGATTCCTTGGTTATATAGTAAGTATAGGCTTAACTTTAATCCCAAACGGTTTTCCAAAGTGCTGTACCATTCTGTGTTTCCACGGCAAATTATGGAAGTCTCATTTGTTCCCCATCCTTGACATCGCTTTGATGTTGGTTTTTTCCTAATTGCAGCCATTCTGTTAAATGTGTTGTGTTTCATTCGACTTTAATGTGCATTCCTGTGATGACTAATGAGGTTGGGCATCTTTCACGAAATCCTTTGTCACCTGTATACTTTTGTGAAGTATCTGCTCATATCTGTTGCCCATTTTTAAAAGGAATTGTTTGTATTATTGACTTGTAGAGTTATTTATATATTCTGAATACAAGTCAGATGTATAGTTTATAAATATTTTCTCCTTGTCTATGCCTTGGCTATTTTCTAAACAATATTTTTGGTTTTTTTTTAAGTAAAGATTTACATACAGTAAAATATACCCTTTTTAGGGACAGTTCTTTGATTTTTGACAAATGCAAACAGTTGTATAACAGCACCCAGAATCAAGATGTTGAACAATTCTATCATCTCTTAAAATATCCCCATCCCTTTTGTTGTGAACCCTTCCCCCCAGCTAGCTCCTGGAAACTGATCTGTTTTTTGTCCCTACAGTCTTGACTTTTCTAATATGTCATATAAATATAATAGTATAATAAGTAGCTTTTTGAGTTTGGTTTCTTTGACCTAGCATAATGCTTTTAAGATTTATCCATGCTGTGGCATGTATCAGTAGTTTATTCCTTTTTTTATTACTGCGTAGTATTCCATTGTATGCGTTAATTAATTGAAGGATGTTTAGATTCTTTCCAGTTTGGGACAATTATGAATTAAACCATTACAACATTTTCAAATAGGATTTTGTGTGAACATAAGTTTTTGTTTCATTTGGGTAAATACTCAGGACTGGTATTGCTGGATAATTTGATAATTTTATGTTTAACTTTATGAGAGACTACAAATTGTTTTCCAAGTGGCTGGACCTTTTTTTTTTTTGGGGGGGGGTACGCGGGCCTCTCACTGTTGTGGCCTCTCCCATTGTGGAGCACAGGCTCCGGACGCACAGGCTCAGCGGCCATGGCTCACAGGCCCAGCCGCTCCATGCGCATGTGGGATCCTCCCCGACTGGGGCACGAACCTGCGTCCCCTGCATCGGCAGGCGGACTCTCAACCACTGCGCCACCAGGGAAGCCCCTGGCTGGACCATTTTGCACTTAGGAAGCAATGTGTGAGAAATCCAGTTGTTCCACATCCTTGTCAGTATTTGGTATTATTAGTTTTGGTGTTTAGAGATGTCTCTTTGTGGTTTTACTGAATATCCCTCATGATGAATATTGTTGAGTGTCTCTTCATGTGCTTACTTGCCATCGTAGGTCCTCTTTTCC
Source organism: Phocoena sinus (assembly GCF_008692025.1). Lineage (NCBI taxonomy): Eukaryota > Metazoa > Chordata > Mammalia > Artiodactyla > Phocoenidae > Phocoena > Phocoena sinus. The sequence continues at coordinate 38,045,430 of NC_045766.1, forward strand.
CTTTTAAAAAAATTGAGTTACTTGTTTTTCAGTTGCTGAGTTTTGAGAATTAGATAAATTCCTGATAAAATTTCTTTATCAGATATGTCATTTGCATTTTTCACATTCTCTTACTAGTCTTTTGAAGGGTAGAAGTTCTTAATGTGTTGAAGTCCAATTTATCAGTTTTTTCTTTTATGTATTGTGCTTTTAGTGACATATCTAAGAAATTTTTGCCTAACCAAAGAACACAAAGATTTGCTTTCATGTTTTCTTCTAGAATTTTCATAGTTTAGATTTTACATTTAGATCTATAATACATTTGAAATTAATTTTTGTATTAATAGAAGTATGGGTTTAGGTTCTTTTCTTTGCATATGGATATCTAATGGTTCCAGTAATATTTGTTGAAAAGATAGTTTCCCTCCACTGAATTGTCTTTGTACCTTTGTAAAGTATTAATTGACCACATATGACTAGATCTGTTTTGGAGTCTCTATTCTATTCCGTTGATCTATATGTCTATCCATCCTTTTGCCAATACCACATTTCCATGATTACTGTAACTCTATGGTAAGTCTTGAAATGTGGACTTCACATCAGTTTGGAGAGAATTGACATCTTAACAGTATTGAATCTTCCACACATGAAAATAGTATAGTTCTCTACCTCCAGTTCTTTGATTTCTTTCATCAGAGTTTTGTAGTTTTTGGCATATAGATCTTGTATGTGTTCTGTTAGATTTATTCCTAAAGCATTTTATGTTTTGGGGTGCCATAGTGAACATAAGATTTTTTAAGTGTCAATTTCTAGTTGTTCATTGATAGTATATAAAATACAGTTCCATTGTGAGTATTAAATTTATATCCTTTAATTTTGTTGAACTAAGAGGTTTTTTTTAATATTCTTTAAATTTTCTACATGGACAATCATGTCATCTGTGAATAGAGCAAGTTTTTTTTTCCTTTCATATCTGAGTGCCTTTTCTTTCTTATTCTTGATTTATTGTTTTAGCTAGAACCTCCAAGCACAATTTTGAGTAGAAGTGGTGAGAGTGGCTATCCTTCATTTGCTCCTGATCTGAGGTAGAGAGTATTCAATCTTTTACCATTAAGCAAGATGTTAACTGTAGAATAGATGCCTTTTTAGGTTGCAGAATTTTTCTTCTATTCCTACTTTGCTTTGAGTTTTTATCGGAAATGGGTTTTTAATTTTGTCACATGCCTTTTCTGCATTTATTGAGATGATCATACGTGTTTCCTTTCTTAGTATTAATATGTTGAATTTCATTGGTTGATTTCAAATTTTAAACAGATCTTATTTAGATTCCTGGGAGAAACACCACTTGGACATGATGTACTTCTTTTTATATACCATACTGTTGCATTAGATTTTCTGAAATTTTATATTGTATATATTATAGCTTATATTCATAGCAATTATAAATACTTCATTAGAACTATTTACATGCACGATTCCTTCAGTTAAGTGATAAGCCCCTTACCTCTAGGTAAGGGCTGTCAACTTTGTATTTTCCAGTAACTAACGCAATACCCTGGTGTTAGAAGCCTTTGTTTATTAATAGTTGGTTAGATGAATGAATGATGTCACTGGTAGCATGAGTAAATGTGCATTTATATGCCATTGAAGTTAAATCTTAAACTGGGAGTTAAAAATAAGCTTGGATTCTTTTTCTTCCAGGAAGTGGTATGTTGTTACATAGTAATTTCTCTAATATTTTCCAGTAAGCAGTGCTCTTTGCTCATTGTTTGCCATTGTTCTGGGAACAATAATAGAGGATATATCTCTAACACTTTATGGTTACCATTTCCATGTTCTTATAAGAAAACACTGAAGCAGCATCATTGTATGCACATTGTTAATACTGTTTCATGCCTTGTGAATATAGGGGAAATAGGTTGGTTATCACAGTACTCAAATGGATTGGGTATTTTTACTCTTTGGTTGTGAATGAGTGGGGATACATATTATCTGTACAGCTCATCTCAGTTGGTCCTATTTGTACGTGATGCAATTCACAAAATATCCCAAACCAGTGAGGTTGACTTTTCATATGGGGCTATCATTTAACTTAGAATTTGTAGCTGAGTAGATTTACACAAGAAGAGAGATAGTGTGACAAAAGAAAATGGGAGGAGAGGAGAGAAAATCTGGGATATCCTGCTGTGTTTTTTCTCCCTATCCCTCATCCATAAATCAGAAAGGAAAACTCATCTCCAGATAGCTGAACCTGTGGCTTTTAACCAAGTAAAATATACAAATTTTCCTCTATAGCAAATCCTGATATAGAAAGGATTAATCAGACTTTGATGGGAAATTTATACCATGCAAAATCTTCCAGGCTAGTGTTGGGGAGAAAGAAAATGTTCCTTTACCCTCTTAGGTTCTTCTGTCTGGTCTAAGAATTAAATTGACATGAGGCAGATTTTTAAATTTCGTTCGTACGAGAAGGTCAGAGACCCCACATACACGAGAGGTTCAAAGACAGAAAGGTAAAAAGGCATATGTGCCGTTCTGAGTTAAAGAATGGGTTAGGGGCCTGAAGCGTCCACGCATAGGAGGGTCATTCACAGGACAATAAGAAGATGAGCAGATATTTGGTAATGAAATGTTTGCCCTGCCATATAGATGGCACCACTTAGATAAAATTTATCTCCTGTAGCAACTCTTTTCTGGGAAAAATCTGCAATTTATATTCTTCTAGGTATTTAAGGGAGGGGCAGTAGTTTCTCCTGAACTCCAGGGCCTTGATTGCCTTTAGCTCAAAGTAATCCTCATGTAAAAGAGGAGGCTAATTCTGAACCCCTACACTAGCTTTCCCTACTTCTATGTAATACATCATCTAAACAAAATTTAATCAAATATTATCTAAATGAAAAACCATACACGTCTAATATTTTCAGAAAATTTTTTGGTTAGTATGCCAATATTATATATACATATATTACATATGCTCATAAAAGATAATTTTCAGTTTTGAATTAAAATTAGGGAACTTGAATGTGATTAATACTTTTAAAATTAAATACTTTGTATGTAGTGGTTCCTAAGGCACTTCCTGGAAGGAATATGAATCCCTTATAATTCTTGATGTGATAGTAGTAGCTCCATTTAAGTGTACTTTTCATTGGTTCAGAGTCATTCCACGTGGGGTAGTTAATTTCTTCTGTTAGGACTCTCAAGAATACTTGAAATGGTCATAGTTTCTCAGTTTTGCATAGTGATCTTGAAAGATTGCTAAGGCAGTCTTATGATTTTTAGAATTGTTTTAAAAGATGACGTTTATTATTGTCATGCTAAAGATTTCTGAAAGTGTTAATCAAAGACCTTGGAAAGTAAATAGGGCTTAGCAAATCACTGTTGATTAGATGAAAGAATTTTTGTATATATGGATATAATTGTTGGATTTTTTTTTTTTTACCTTTTAAAATTGGGTAAGGGACTTCCCTGGTGGCACAGTGGTTAAGAATCCCCCTGCCAATGCAGGGGACAGGGGTTTGAGCCCTGGTCCGGGAAGATCCCACATGCTGGGGAACAGCTAAGCCCATGTGCCACAACTACCGAGCCTGCACTTTAGAGCCCACGAGCCACAACTGTTGAGCCCGCGTGCCAAAACTACTGAAGCCCATGCGCCTAGAACCCGTGCTCTGCAACAAGAGAAGCCAACACAATGAGAAGCCCGTGCACCGCAACGAAGAGTAGCCCCCACTCGCTGCAACTAGGGAAAGCCCGCGTACAGCAACAAAAACCCAACACAGCCAATAAATAAATACGTAAATAAAATAAAATTACAAAAAAAATAAAATAAAATAAAATTGGGTAAAACTATTGGATAATATTCATTTAGGAAGGCAAGCACATTTATAAATATATCTTGCTATAAATATTTATAAATACATTTTATAAAATATGAATTAAAATTCTTATAGGAAGATATCTAAAAGCATAATGAGGTGTAAATATTTTTCATAATGTGGGTTTGAGCATTGCATATTTTGCCTAAGCCTGTCTTCATTTTCTCAAATTTTATTTTCTATTACCCCCTCACTTTGCAAGAGATTTTTATGGTACTTAAATGTACTGTGTAATTTACTTTTAGAAAAGACACTTATACATTTGAATTCATTTAACCTTCAACAATTTTTTTATGTACCTTTTGTATGCCAGGTATTGTTTTAGCACTAGGGATCAGGTGATTCTTCCCCCAGGCACATAGTTTGTGCCCAATAAATTTTTGTTGGTCAAATGTATGAATAAATAATTGGCTTTAGTTCAGTGTTTCTCATTGCACTGTAGCTACTAAAAAGCTAGTCTTTTAAAATATACATATTATTGATTCAGAACTGATTGAACCCTCTTTAGCTTATGGAAGGTATAATTATCTACATTATATTTTTAAAATATGATTTCACTTCTTTATAGGTTGAATATCATAAATTTCAAACGTGAAATATCATGCCCTTTTAAATGATAGCACAGGCATTTGTGCTGCTTTGTAATTGACTTTTCTGATTTTATAATGTGATAACTATTCCCAGTATACAAAGCATTTTTGCATGTTATTCCATGTTATTTTATTAACCTCTTCTGACCTGAGCTGCAAGTTGCATTTTTATCTTTAGATATATTGTTGTGTATATAATCTATATCATTTTAGAGATTTTTAAAAAGTCAACTTGATGGCTATTTTACTAGAAAAGTTGATGGGTATTTTACTAGAAAAGGTGTAGAAAAGTTGTAGGAAAATATCACCTTAAAGACTTAAAATTTCAGACACCTGTAGAATATGTAATGCTTGTATTTGGTAAAAGAATATAAAGGTTGCTTATTTTAGAATTACTGCCATCAAACTTGGTAGCATTTATATTCTAAAATTGTTTTTTTTCCCTCCTCTTAATATAGTATCATTTCACTCTTAATTGGAGATTAAATTTTACTCTGTATATAGGAAACCTTTAATAACCAATTCAGATAAGAAATGCTTGAAGTGGATGTCATGAAAATGGTGAAGTGTTTTCAGGTTAAATATGTCTATGGAATTAGAAAATGTAACAAGCTGTTTGGATCACCCCTCGCCCCCAGCTTTATTTGCTGTAGCTGACATATAACATTCTGTAAGTTTAAGGTGTACAACATGCTGATTTGATACACGTATATTCTGAAATGTTTACCACAATTGGGGTAATTAATACCTTCAGCACCTCATATAATTAGCCATTTTGTGTGTGTGTGTGTGTGCAGTGAGAACATTTAAGATCTATTTTTTAGCAAATTTCAAGTCCATAATACAGTTTTGTTAACTATAGTTACTATGCTGTATATTTCCTAGAACTTACTCATCTTACTAACTAGAAATTTGTACCCTTTGATCAACATCTCCCATTTCTCACACTCCCCAGCCCCTGGAAACCACTATTCCACTCTCTGTGTCTATGAGTTCAGCCTTTTTAGTTTCCACATATAAGTGACATCATACAGCTTTTACCTTTCTCTGTCTGACGTACTTCACGCAGCATAATGGCCTCAAGATTCATCCATGTTGTCACAAATGGCAAGAATTACTTACTTCTTGTGGCTGAATAATATTCTATTGCATACACATATCACATCATCTTTATCCATTTATCCATAGATGGACACTTAGGTTGTTTCCATATCTTGGCTATTATGAATAATGCTGTGGTGCACTTGGAAGAGCAGATATCTCTTTGAGATTCTGATTTCATGTCCTTTGGGCATATACCCAGAAGTGGATTTTTGGATCATATGGTAGTTCTGTTTTTAATTTTTTGAGGAACATCCATACTGTTTTCCATAGTGGTTGTACCAGTTTACATTCCTACAAATAGTGTGCAAGATTTCCCTTTTCTCCATATCCTCACCAACATTTATTATATTTTATCTTTTTTGATGATAGCCATTCTAACAAGTGTGAGGTGATAACTCATTGTGGCTTTGATTTACATTTGGCTGATGATTAGCGATCTTACACATCATTTCATGTACCTTTTGTATGTCTTTGGACATTTGTATGTCTTTGGAAAAATGTCTATTCAGTTCCTCAGTTCATTTTTTAATTGGGGGCTATTCGGATCTATTAGTTGGTCAGTAATAGGTTATCTGAACTATTTTTTTACTTGAGTCAAGATGCTGGTTAATTTTACTTGAAAATTACATATTTTAGGCTTAATTAAAATTTCTCCTTTCACTATATAAAGAATGCAGTAAGAATGGTTGAAAAATAAAAAATTATGAGAATTACCCTTCTGTCATATTTTTACAGTGTAGAATAGATACTCTTAACTTTTATTTATTACATTGTACACTGTTAGCTGGTGAAAATGCTGCTGCCCTTCAATACAGACCTCTTTTTCTAATCAGTAATCTCAAGGTAGATTTGCTCCTGCGCCATTCAACAGAGAAATATCTGGAACCCCATAAGGAAAAGAAAACCTTACCATCTACAAAATGACCTACACCCATTATTACTTATTTGTGGTAAGGTTAATCTGCAGATAGGACATCAGAAGTTATTTCTGCTTTATAAATAGTTCATGTGAATTTTTTTTGGTGATGATCAAGGTATGTAAAACAGATTACACTATTTTTATCCACTGAACTTTAATATCAGTTTAGCTCCATAAAAATTCTTGTTGGCATTCTTATTGGGATTGTGTGAAATTTAAAAATGAATTTAAACAGAAATGACATCTTGATGATGTTGAGATATCCTATCCAAGTATGAGGAATGTCTTTCCACAGAATCAAGTCTACTTTTATGGCTTCCAAGAATGGTTTTCCACTTTTAGGTTTTACATGTTTTGTTATGTTTATACCTTTGATGCTATTGTGAATGGGATTTTCTCTACCATTATGTCATCTGATTATTATGTGTGTATATATATATATATATATATATGAGGGTTTTAATTTTGGTTTATTTATTTAGAAATTCTACTGTACTAATTTATTGTTTGAGATTTTAACATTGATTCTCTGTGTGTTCCAAGTATATTAACATATTATTACAAATAGAAAGTGTTTTACTTATCCTTTTCCAGTATTTTTGTCTGTAATTTTTTTCCTTTGAAAACTTTTTTTTAATTGAAATATAGTTTATTTACAGTATTAGTTTCAGATGTACAACATAGTGATTCAATTTTTTTGTCACTAATTTAGTACAGTGTTAAATAGTAGTGAAGATAATGGTATACTTACCTTAGCCTTGATCTTAGTGGAAACGCCTCTGTTTTTGCCCCATTAAGGAAAAATGCCAGCTTTATGACTAAGGGTGTGTGTGTGTGTGTGTGTGTGTGTGTGTGTGTGTGTGTGTGTGTGTGTGAGAGAGAGAGAGAGAGAGAGAGAGAGAGAGAGGGATTTTAATTCTCTATTAATTCCTATTTTTCTTGAGTGTTTTTCTTTTTTCATATTAGTATTGGGTGTTGAATTTTGCCAAAGTCTTTTTCAGTGTCTACGGTAATAACCATATGATTTTTTATTAGATTTTTTAAAATAATCTTTAATTTTTTAACATTTATTTTATTTTTTTAGAGAAGTTTTAAGGTTCACAGCAAAATTAAGGGGAAGGTCCAGAGATTTCTCACATAACCCCTTCCCCACACATACCGTCCTCCATTATCAACATCCCCTACCAGAGTGATACATTTGTTACAATTGATGAACCTACATTAATAATCATAATCACTGGAAGACCAGAGTTTATATTACATTACAGTTCACTCTTGGTGTTATATATTCTATGAGTTTGGACAAATGGATAATGACACATATCCACCATTACAGCATATTTTCACTGCCCTTGAAATCCTCTGTGCACCACCTCTTCATCCCTTTATCTCACCCCCAGCCACTGGCAATCAATGATCTTTTTATTGTCTCCATAGTTTTGCCTTTTCCAGACTGATCTGTAGTTGAAATCATATAGTATATAGGCTTTTCAGATTGGTTTATTTCATTTATTAATATGCATTTAAGATTCCTCTGGTCTCTTCAGGGCTTGATAGCTCCTTTCTTTTTAGCCCTGAATTTAACACTGAATAATATTCCACTGTCTGGTACCACAGCTTATTTATCCATTCACCTACCGAAGTACATCTTGGTTGCTTCCTAGTTTGGGCAATTATGAATAAAGTTGCTATAGACACTGGTGAGCAGGTTTTTGTATGGGAATAAGTTTTCAGCTCCTTTGGGTAAATACTAAGGAGTGTAGTGGCCAGATTATATGGTAAGAGTATGCTTATTTTTCTAAGAAACTGTCAGGCTGTCTTCCAAAGTGGCTGTGTCGTTTTGCATTCCCACCAACAATAAATGAGATTTCCTGTTGCTCTACATCCTCATCATCAGCATTTAGTGTTGTCAGTGTTCTGGATTTTGGCCATCCTATAAAGTGTGTAGTGGTATCTCATTGCAATTTCCTAATGACATATGATGCTGAACATCTTTTCAAATGTTTGTTTGCCATCTGTGTATCTTCTTTGGTGAGTTGTCTCTTAAGGTCTTTGGCCCATATTTTAATTGGGTTGTTCATTTTCCTTTTGTTGAGTTTTAAGAGTTCTTTGTGTAGTTTGGGAAACAGTCCATTACCAGATGTGTCTTTTGCAAATATTTTCTCCTAGTTTGTGGCTTGTATTCCCATTCTCTTGACATTGTCTTTCACAGACCACAAATTTTAAATTTTAATGAAGTCCAGCTTATCAATTATTTCTTTCATGAACCATGCCTTTGGTCATATTATCTAAAAACTCATTGCTGTAATGAAGGTCATCTAGGTTTTCTCCTATGTTATCTTCCAGGAGTTTCATCATTTTGTGTTTTACATTTATGTCTGTTATTCACTGGGGGTTAATTTTTGTGAAGGGTGTAAGGTCTTGTTGTAAGGGTGTATGTTGACTGATTTTTTTTTTTTTTTGCATGTGAATGTCCAGCTGTTCCAGCATCATTTATTGAAAATGTTATCTTTTCTCCATTTGGTCCTTTGTCAAAGATCAGTTGACTGTATTTATGTGGGTCTATTTCTGGACTTCTGATCTGTTTCATTTGTTTATTTGATCTATTTGTTTATTCTTTCACCAATACCACACTGTCTTGATTACTGTTGCTTTATAGTCAGTCTCAAAGTCCAGTAGAGTCAGTCTTCCAACTTTATTCTTCTCCTACAATATTGTATTGGGTATTCTGGGTCTTTTGCCTCTTTGTATAAACTTCAGAATCATTTTGTTGATATCCACAAAATAACTAGTTGAAATTTTTATTAAGATTGCATTGAATCTGTAGATCAAGTTGGGAAGAACTGACATCTTGACAATATTGAGTCTTCCTGTCATAAACTTGAAATATCTATTTATTTAGATCTTCTTTGATTTTGTTCATCATAATGTTTTCGTTTTTCTTATATAGATCTTATACATATTTTGTTAGATTTATACATATTTCACTTTTCTGGGTGTTATTGTAAATGGTATTGTTTTTAATTTTAAATTCTGCCTGTTCATTGCTGGCATATAGTAAACTGATTGGCTTCTGTTTGTTAATCTTGTATCTTGCAACCTTGCTATATAATTACTTATTAATTCCAGGTGTATTTCTGTTGATTCTTTTAGAATTCCTTCATAGATGAGCATGTTATCAGCAAACAAAGAGTTTTATTTCTTTTTCCTCAATATACATACTGTGTATTTCCTTTTGTGTCTTACTGCATTTGCTGGCACTTCTAGTATGATGTTAAAAGGAGTGGTGAGAGGGTACTTGGTTACCTTGTACCTGATTTTAGTGGGAAAGCTTCAAGTTCTCACCATTAAGTATGATGTTAGCTATAATTTTTTTGTAGATATTCTTTACCAAGTTGAGGTAGTTCCCCTCTTTTCTTAGTTTACTGAGAGTTTTTATCATGAATGGATATTAGATTTTGTCAGTTTTTTTCTGCATCTGTTGATATGAGCATTAGATATTTAATATATTATATTTAATGATTTCTTAATATTGAACCATCCTTACATAACTTGTAATGAATCCTATTTGTTAATGGTATATAATTTTTTAATGTAATGTTGCATTCTGTACCCTATTTCATTTAGTTTTTGCATTAATATTCATATGTGGTATTGGTCAGTAATTTTCTTTTTTCATCTGCTTCCTTTATCTGGTTTATATATTTGCTTCATAAAAACAGTTTTTATTTTTCATTTTCTATGCTCGGGACTAATTTTTATAATATCAGAACTATCTTTGATATAATAGTTTAGTGGATTTCCCCTGTGAAGCAGCATGGACCTGGTGCCTTTTTGGTAGTTGATAACATTCTCTATTTCTTATATGAAATGATCTGTTTGAGCTTGGTAATCTCTAAATAGTTTAATTTTGGCAAAGTAGATTTTCATAGTAAATTATCCATTTAATCTGTGTTTTCAAATTTGTCAATATTTATATGGAGGTCTGCAAAATAGTCTCTTATGAGTTTGGTAGTTTTTTCTGTTTCAATGATTATTTCCTCCTGTTCAATTCTTATTTTGTTTTTCTGTTAGGTATTTAAATAACTTTCAAAAGAGTGAGAATTTTGATGATTTATTAATTTGATCTTTCATTTTTCCATTTTCCAACCTGCTTTTATTTCTCTCCTTATGCTTTCTTTCAGTTTGCTTCTTGTTTTTTCCACAAGGTTTTTGATTTAGTAATTTAACTTATGCATTTTTATTTTTGTTAAGGTTTCCAGTTTTTCTCTGATTACTGCTGTAAATATATACCATAAATTCTGAGTATAGGGTTTTGTTACTAGTTTTTAGAAATTCTATGATTTGGCCTTCTATTTCCCCTTTGAATTAGGAGTTATTTAATTTCCAGGTTAAAGGGCCTTTTTACAATTTGATTTTGTTATTAATTTCTAGTTTTATTATGTTTTGACCAGAGAGTGGCTTTTGTAATATTTCTGCTTTATGGAATTTACTGATGTTTATTTTTATGAATATTCCATGAACACTGGAGAAGAAAATGTATTTCCTATTTGCAAAGTATAAAGTTTGATATATGTATTTATAAAGATTTACCTTATTGGTTATGTTTCTTTTTAGTTGTTCTGTACCTTCCCTTTGTTACTATTTTTTTTGGTCTAGTTTACCAGTCTAAAACTGAAAATGTTATATAGACTGTTTCTTTCTATACCTTGTTGCATAATCTGTCATTTCTACTTTACAAATGTAATATTATGGTATTTAATGCATAGATACTATTAATAATAGTATCTTCATCTTGAGTTGTTGCCTTTACCATTAAAAATTGTCCTTCTGTGTCACATTTCATGTTTTTTGGCTTGAAATCTACTTTGATATCAGGATTCCAAGTCCTGCTGTATTGTTCCCATTTGCCTTGTATACTTTTGCTCATCTCTTTTATTTTTAGACTTTCTGAATCATTTTGTTTTAGGTGTGCCTTTTGTATACAGCATATCGTTAGGTCTTGCTTTTGTAAGTTATTTGAAAATCTGTTTAAGAGGTGAGTTGAGCCTGTTCACACTTATTGATATGAATAATATGTATGGTGTACACTCTATCATATCATTTGATAATTAGTCCATTGTATTTTCCCTTTAATTATTTTGTAAACTTATGTGTTTTCTTTGTTAACTCTTATGAGTATTTCGCATTTTTCCTATTGACTTTTCTTTGTTCTTAATATCTTATCAATCCTGTATCTGTTATCTTGCTTTTGTGTGTTATTTTTAGGGTGTTGTTTCTTTTTAACCTTATTTGCTAATTTTTGGCATACAGAATTTTTAGATTTGTATTTAATAAACTTTGTTAATCTTTTACTTAACCATATCCTTTTTGTGCACCTTACATTGTGTTTAAGCTTAGAAAAGAACCTGGAATTAGCCAAACTGTGAGGTCAAGGGCACAGTCCTCCAGACTGCCAAGTCTGTTCAAGAATTCTGATCCCAACAGAAGATCCAGGGCTTTCCCAAAATCACCCTCTAATTTGATGATGTTTCACCAGAAAGAGTCAGAGAAGTCACTGAAAGCTGTTGTTCTCATGGTCACATTGATTAACAGGAAATGATACAAATTAGAACCAGCTAATGGAAGAGACACATAGGGCTAAGTCTAGGAGGGTTCCAAAGGAAGTTCCTGTCTTCCTCAGGATATGTCATCCTCCTGGCATCAATGTGTGACAATAATCGTGGGGTATTGCCAGCCCAGGAAGCTCACCTAAGCTTCAATGTCTAGAGATTTTATCCAGTCATTGTTACATATGCATGACTGATTAATTCATTGCTTATTTGATTGAACTCAACCTACCTGAAAGGAGGTAGGGCTGACATCATATGGCCCAGAGCCCAAACCCTCTAAATAGTTGGTCTTTTGGTGTGGCCAGCCCCCTTGCTAATACTATTGGCTGTGGCTGGCTCCACCCTTAGTTACCTTATGAGCATAAATATCAGAATTGGTCTGACAGGCCCACCATGAATAATCAAGATATTCTAATCACTCTGGCTTTCCAGAAGCTAAAGACAAAGACCAGACCTCTCTTTAGGTTAGACCAAATTCTTTCATCCATAAAAGCCTTCAGCTATTAAATATTCAGTATTTTCTTTTGGTTATTGTTTTTATGAATATTCTATCATTAACTCTTGAATTTTTCTGGAATTTAGTGTTGATGCTAAAGACAGGTTTATTTGTTTGGTTTGGTTGGTTTTTTTTTTCTTCTGCAAAGAGCTAATCAGTTTCAGCACCATTTGTTAAATAATTCTTCTTTTCTTCACTGATTTTGATACCTTATATTTTCTGGATACCTAACTTTTAAACCTCTATCAGGTTAATGAGAGTAAATTAGACAATAATGGTAGAAAATACTCAAGAAAGGCATATAATTCCTGACAAGGAAGACAAGGAAATTATAAATATCAGACAAAAGATCTCAAAAACTATTAGACTATGAGCCTGCTGACTGGCAGTATCTTTATACATGCTCCTTTAAGGACATTGTTTTTTTATATCTCAAACTTTACATAATGTTTCAGTATTCATTATGATGCTCTAAGTCATCAAGGAAAGGCTGAAGGGAGTTCAGCAGTACTCTGTTAAGAAGACATGGTGATCAGGCAAAATACTGTATATGTTTCTTTTTTAACATAGAGAAAATTATGATTTATAAATATACAAAATGCAGGAATGGCTGTCCACTTCATCACTCTTATTCAGCATAATACTGGAAAGTTATAGCTAGGGCAATGAGAAAAAGAAAAAAAAAACCCACCAAGGACTCTAACAAACAAAATACCCTTTAGAATTAATAAGCAATTTCATAAAGGTCACAAAAAATAAGAAAAACACAAAAATCAATTGTTAAATACTGTATATGTTGACTAACAAAGAAAGATGTCTATGAAGTCATTAAGGGGAAAAAAGCACCATGCAAAAGCAAAAGTACAGGATGATGACGTGTATATATTTTTTGCAACTCGCGTGCGCGCATGTGTTTAAAATGCATGGCAAAAGCCCTGGAAAAATATCCACCAAACTGTAATGAGGAAGAGAGTAATGGTAGTGGTGGTGTGCATCTATTTTCTACTTTTCTATGGTCCTTTGATTTTTTTTTTAAGTTGGTATTTCTTTTATAATTGAAAACTTTAAAGATAGTGTACAAGTTTATGATGTGTTATAGAAAGATATCAATCAGAAGCAAGTAATTTACATGTTGGAAGTTTAATAGGTTAGTTCTAGAGAGTTAAATTATGAAACTTCATTCCCCAGAGGTGTAGATACATGGGATATGTCTTTCTTACAGTATATTTAATATTAAAAAAATTTTTTTGATCGTGTTTTATAACTGAGAAGCATTGATTGTATTTAAATAAAAGAGCTCATCAATTATACCATACATTTTATTTATAAAAGATTTATTAATGTATTAGTTCTTTATGAAGTAGCCTACTCATTAAAAGCTTCTACTTGTTAGGAATTTTGTTTTATATTAGTGAAAATAATTTTTTATTTTCCCTAATCTGGAAACTTGAGACTCAACAGGTCAGGACTGAGAGCTAAAATGAAGGAATCAGATAAGGAATCAGGAATAGATAAGACATCCAGAAACTTTCATCATCAACCCATCAGTAGGGCATGATTAATGGTCCAAGTCAGGAATAGAAACAGTTATCGTTTAGAGTTTAAAGCAAACTCTAATTTTCCTGAAACATAGTGGTAGAGACCAGCATCCCTGGACAAAAAAAGATGAGCCAGGATTAAGCTAACTTGATACTATAATACTGACTGTAATAGAGTATAGATTACACCTCAAACCTCCGGGGGCTTGGGAGGGAGTGTGGTAGCCAAAGATAAGCAAGTGTACCATCAGGGTGGCTGCAGGAAATAAATGGCACACTCAAAGGCATACGCAAATAGTTCAATGTAGGGACTCTTAAAGGGTTGGGCAGGTTTAAGAAGAATCAGCAAGATTCCTGGCCTAGCAAGAGCTGTGAGTCTTTGCCATCTGTAGGCCTTAGGCCTAAGAAGGGAAAGGGAAGAAAGCAGCTATAGAACATTTGAGAGCTTGTTATAAGAGAGAGCCATCCCAACAGAAACTGTATCTTTAGAAGAGAAAGGCAGCCACTGTCAAACTCCCTAGGCCAGCAAGAAATAAACCTTAACCTCATTCCTCTTGCCTCTAATTGGCCTACCTTCAGTGCCTTCTATTGGCTAAACCCAAACTGTAGCTGAAAGGCAAGGCAACCTATTTGATGTAGTCCATAAAGTTCATAGCCAGGTCAGGGTGGAGGTGGCCACAGAGTCGATCAGAAGGAGCAAATCAAGTTTATCCAGCACAGCACCTAATGGCTGCTGGAACAGTCAGCAGTCCTGGATAGGCCAATGAGAAGCCTCATTACCCTCAGTGCCATTTAGTGACAGTAGAAAAAGAAGGGAGAAGGCAAAGGGAGAACAGATGTCTTTTAGTAATTTAAAAACATTTCCTTCTTCCTTAGTTGGCTGTTCTTGAGTACTTTCAAAATAATGCAGAACCTCCAAATTTTACTGTCACTAAATTTACTTAATCAGAATTTTATATGATAGAGTATTTTTCTTTAGAGTTTATTTAAACAAAAATAAATTGTGCCAGGGCTTATACTAGGCAATGGAAATACAAAGATCCCTAAGACTCTATTTCTGCCCCTTTGGAACTCACAGTTTAGTGTAGGACAGAACCATATAAACAAATACTTAATAATAGCACATAGTACTACAAACCATTCACCTGTTTTACAAATGTTGAGACCCTACAATATGTCAGGCAAAGTTACAAAGTGCGATGGAAACACAGTAGTAACTACCTGCCTGGGGAGTCAAGAGAGAAGTCTTATAAAATGAGTATAACTTTAGTAACATTGAGGAGTGTACGATCTTGTTTTTTGTGTTTTGTTTCTTCTTAACTGGTCTCCTTATAAATCATAGGCATTAACAACTCAGTTGAAAAAGGAATGGTATCAACCTGAGTAATAAAGTCCTTTTGATATAGTTATTGAAAGAGTATTTATCATTGCCTTATTAAATATGGAGAAATAAGTGTGCCATTTTTTCCCAAATGGTTTCATTTGCTCATGTTTTCTTTGTTGACCCAAATGAATGAAATTAGAATAAACAATCTCTAAGTCATTTGTAATCATGAGCTGATTAATGGAGTTTGGTTTCATAGCCATTATTCATTCATGAACACCTGATATCTTTCCCATAAACAAATTGTGTTTGTCCAAATTAAGAAATTAAATGAAGCATTTGATGAGTTTATGATTGACCCTTCTAACTCAGAGCCCATTAGTCAATGTCGTTATCATAGAAAACTGTTTGACTAATGGGCTGTCTAAAGAAGCATGTGGATTTATTATGACTTCTGATTAATGCTTGCTGCAAGCCAAACTACTAGATTATAATAATTTTTTGATTCTCATTTTAGCAGTCATTGAAGAATTTCATCTCTGATGAGATACACTTATGTCCCATTAGATGTAGAGATGAGTACAAGGTATTGAGTGGATAATATTTTAAGGAACTTTAGAAAGCATATACAGTATATGCTCTAGAAGGCTTTAAAAGTTTTTTTTGAAACAGTTTAGTGTCTTTTAACTTTGTGGATGCCATCCTTCTCTTTCGAGGTATTGAACCTTTATTCAAAATTTTAAAACTAGAACTTATTAAGAAGAAAAATAGGAAAAGTATAATATATGAATTTTTTTTTTTTTTTTTTTTTTTTTTTTTGCTGTACGCGGGCCTCTCACTGTTGTGGCCTCTCCCGCTGCGGAGCACAGGCTCCGGACGCGCAGGCTCAGTGGCCATGGCTCACTGGCCCAGCCGCTCCGCGGCATGTGGGATCCTCCCGGACCGGGGCACGAACCCGTGTCCCCTGCATCGGCAGGCGGACTCTCAACCACTGCGCCACCAGGGAAGCCCTAATATATGAATTTTTAACATTTTACTTAAAATAAGTTTCAGTGATTTTAAATATTTATTTTAAAAGTGTATGTACTCCTTACTTATTTAATACTACACTTTAGTTTTGCCAGTAAAGCACATCCGTGTTTAACCAACATCTTATAAAGTTAAAATAAGAGTTTCATGATAAAAAGGTCTTTAATAAAAGACCAGTACAACTAAACCACTGTTAACATGGGCCTTGTAGTGAGATAGCTACTTGAGGCTACATTGTATGACCAACATACTATTATAAAGAAACTAAGGACCTCAAATATGGCCAATTTTTGTTGCTTAATTTGGGGGTAAAGTAGGGAATGAGTTTTAAAAGTTTAAAAACGTCGGCTTTATCAGAATCCATCTGATTAGCAGAGTTTACAAGCCGGATATGTAGGGTTTATAGTCTTTGTTGTGAAGTAAATTGACTTATATGCCTCTTAAAGTAAGGAAGACAGAAGCAGCATGCTCACAAGAATGGAAAAAAAAAAAGATTCTGGAAAAATCTCTCTGATTTTCTTTTTACCATGCAAACTGTGGTGATCCATCAATTTTTCTCTTATGTACATCCTGATTTATTAGTAAAATAAAGGAAACTAGCCCCCCCATATAATGCTATCCACATCATCTACGTTGTTTCATTTAACTTAGAACAGAATATAATTGTAATAACTAGAATACAGCAAGAAGAGAGCAATTTTTTTTTCATTTTCCTAAAGGTCTTAAGATTCGCCAAAATTAGGAATTCCTCTCAAGCCAGGCCTTACTGTGATTGCTTTACTCTTAATTGAGACTAAAGTTTTAGGACATCAGAGAAAAAGGTCAGTTAGCAGATTTTTACTGTTCCTTACTCCCTATATAAAACAGTACTAAGATACTGCTTCCAGCCTTCTGCCAAAAATGTGAATGTTTGCTGACCATGCAATCAAGGACCTTCGAGTTGATATATCATTTGAACAAAAGGGAAGACACAGAGAGGTTTGTTTGCAACCCATAGCCAAGATCTGAGAGTGTACCTGGGTTGAAATTTTCTTCATTTGTTAGAGGTTCTGTGGTGAAGTAAAACACAGCCTTCTTACCTCATTTTGGAAAGTAAGATGCTAGATTCTATTCTCTAATAGAGGTATATAAGTCATTGTAACTTCTAAACAAGGAGTCTTTGAGCAAGAGATTCTGAGTTACATTTGCCCCCTCTTAGGATATTTTTTGGGGGGCAGGGTGTTAAACACTTTATTAATCCCATTTATTCTCATCAGTACAAAAAAAAATCATTACTTTGGATTACCTTAAAGGGCTTTCATAAAACTAGCAGGTATTGAGTGTTCACTATGTGAAAAGCATTGTATTAAATGCTTTCCATGTGTTATAACACTTAGTCCCAATGACAGCCCTCTAAGAGAGGCACTATTATATCCTAATTTTAAAGTTAAAAACATCTGAGCTCAGAGAGGTGCTATAACTTCCCCAAAGTCACACAGACTGCCTTATGTCAGACTTAGGCAGTCTGATTCCAAAGCCTATATCCTTATCAAGTTTTTAAACATACATCTTGGGAGGTCTAGATATATATTTTTTAAGTACATGCATGAAAATTGACTTTGGTTTACTTTGGAATGCATTGCAGAGCCAATACAGTTTTCTAGATATAGAGGAATTAGTAACAACAGGTAAGTATTTAATACTACCAGGTTTAGCTCCACAGAAAGGATTTCCAAAGAGCCACTTTGGCAAAGTAGTCTGAAGGAATGAAGCAGAATATAATGGAGGGGAAGAGAGAGGAGACTGAACTAACATTTTTTTAATGCCCCCATGTGTCTATAATTAAATTAATAATGTAGCACAAAGATAGTAGTTCAGTAGTAGAGCAAAATGGCATTAACAGTATGTACAGTACTATTTTGTATAATTCTGAAATACCAGGGTTTTTTTTGTTTTTTTTTTTCATGAGGGCGATTATAGACACAGAGAAGATCTACTAGAACCAGAGTTGTATGTACTAGAGCTCAGCAAAGAATTTTTTTTTTAAGTGTGTTTTTTTTTAACATCTTTATTGGAGTATAATTGCTTTACAATGGTGTGTTAGTTTCTGCTTTACAACAAAATGTATCAGTTATATATATACATATGTTCCCATATCTCTTCCCTCTTGCGTCTCCCTCACTCCCACCCTCCCTATCCCACCCCTCCAGGCGGTCACAAAGCACCGAGCCGATATCCCTGTGCCATGTGGCTGCTTCCCACTAGCTATCTACCTTACGTTTGTTAGTGTATATATGTCCATGCCTCTCTCTCGCCCTGTCACAGCTCACCCTTCCCCCTCCCCATATCCTCAAGTCCGTTCTCCAGTAGGTCTGTGTCTTTATTCCTGTCTTACCCTAGGTTTTTCATGACATTTTTTTCCCATAAATTCCATATATATGTGTTAGCATACAGTATTTGTCTTTTTCTTTCTGACTTACTTCACTCGGTATGACAGACTCTAGGTCTATCCACCTCATTACAAATAGCTCAATTTTGTTTCTTTTTATGGCTGAGGAATATTCCATTGTATATATATGCCACATCTTCTTTATCCATTCATCCGATGATGGGCGCTTAGGTTGTTTCCATCTCCAGGCTATTGTAAATAGAGCTGCAATGAACATTTTGGTACATGACTCTTTTTGACTTATGGTTTTCTCAGGGTATATGCCCAGTAGTGGGATTGCTGGGTCATATGGTAGTTCCAGTTGTAGTTTTTTAAGGAACCTCCATACTGTTCTCCACAGTGGCTGTATCAATTTACATTCCCACCAACAGTGCAAGAGGGTTCCCTTTTATCCACACCCTCTCCAGCATTTATTGTTTGTAGATTTTTTGATGATGGCCATTCTAACTGGTGTGAAAAGATATCTCATTGTACTTTTGATTTGCATTTCTCTAATGATTAGTGATGTTGAGCATTCTTTCATGTGTTTGTTGGCAGTCTGTATATCTTCTTTGGAGAAATGTCTATTTAGGTCTTCAGCCCATTTTTTGATTGGGTTGTTTGTTTTTTTGTTATTAAGCTGCATGGGCTGCTTATAAATTTTGAAGATTAATCCTTTGTCAGTTGCTTCATTTGCAAATGTTTTCTTCTATTCTGAGGGTTGTCTTTTGGTCTTGTTTATGGCTTCCTTTGCTGTGCATAAGCTTTGAAGTTTCATTAGGTCCCATTTGGTTATTTTTGTTTTTATTTCCATTTCTCTAGGAGGTGGGTCAAAAAGGATCTTGCTGTGATTTATGTCACAGAGTGTTCTGCCTATATTTTCCTCTTAAGAGTTTGATAGTTTCTGGCCTTACATTTAGGTCTTTAATCCATTTTGAGCTTATTTTTGTGTATAGTGTTAGGGAGTGATCTAATCTTATACTTTTACATGTGCCTGTCCAGTTTTCCCAGCACCACTTATTGAAGAGGCTGTCCTTTCTCCACTGTACATTCCTGCCTCCTTTATCAAAGATAAGGTGACCATATGTGCATGGGTTTATCTCTGGGCTTTCTATCCTGTTCCATTGATCTATATTTCTATTTTTGTGCCAGTACCATACTGTCTTGATTACTGTAGCTTTGTAGTATAGTCTGAAGTCAGGAAGCCTGATTCTTCCAGCTCCGTTTTTCGTTTTCAAGATTGCTTTGGCTATTCAGGGTCTTTTGTGTTTCCATACAAATTGTGAAATTTTTTGTTCTAGTTCTGTGAAAAATACCAGTGGTAGTTTGATAGGGATTGCATTGAATCTGTAGATTGCTTTGGGTAGTAGAGTCATTTTCACAATGTTGATTCTTCCAATCCAAGAACATGGTATATCTCTCCATCTATTTGTATCATCTTTAATTTCTTTCATCAGTGTCATAATTTTCTGCATACAGGTCTTTTGTCTCCTTAGGTAGGTTTATTCCTAGATACTTTATTCTTTTCGTTGCAATGGTAAGTGGGAGTGTTTTCTTGATTTCACTTTCAGATTTTTCATCCTTAGTGTATAGGAATGCCAGAGATTTCTGTGCATTAATTTTGTCTCCTGCTACTTTACCAAATTCATTGATTAGCTCTAGTAGTTTTCTGGTAGCATCTTTAGGATTCTCTATGTATAGTATCATGTCATCTGCAAATAGTGACTGCTTTACTTCTTCTTTTCTGATTTGTATTCCTTTTATTTCTTTTCTTCTCTGATTGCTGTGGCTAAAACTTCCAAAACTGTGTTGAATAAGAGTGGTGAGAGTGGGCTACCTTGTCTTGTTCCTGATCTTAGTGGAAATGCTTTCAGTTTTTCACCGTTGAGGATGATGTTGGCTGTGGGTTTGTCATATATGGCATTTATTATGTTGAGGAAAGTTCCCTCTATGCCTACCTTCTGCAGGGTTTTTATCATAAATGGGTGTTGAATTTTGTTGAAAGCTTTCTCTGCATCTATTGAGATGGTCATATGGTTTTTCTCCTTCAATTTGTTAATATGGTGTATCACATTGATTGATTTGCGTGTATTAAAGAATCCTTGCATTCCTGGAATAAACCCCACTTGATCATGGTGTATGATCCTTTTAATGTGCTGTCGGATTCTGTTTGCTAGTATTTTGTTGAGGATTTTTGCATCTGTGTTCATCAGTGATATTGGCCTGTAGTTTTCTTTCTTTGTGACATCCTTCTCTGGTTTTGGTATCAAGGTGATGGTGGCCTCGTATAATGAGTTTGGGAGTGTTCCTCCCTCTGGTATATTTTGGAAGAGTTTGAGAAGGATAGGTGTTAGCTCTTCTCTAAATGTTTGATAGAATTCGCCTGTGAAGCCATCTGGTCCTGGGCTTTTGTTTGTTGGAAGAGTTTTAATCACAGTTTCAATTTCAGTGCTTGTGATTGGTCTGTTCATATTTTCCATTTCTTCCTGATTCAGTCTTGGCAGGTTGTGCATTTCTAAGAATTTGTCCTTTTCTTCCAGATTGTCCATTTTATTGGCATAGAGTTGCTTGTAGTAATCTCTCATGATCTTTTTTATTTCTGCAGTGTCAGTTGTTACTTCTCCTTTTTCATTTCTAATTCTTTTGATTTGAGTCTTCTCCCTTTTTTTGTTGATGAGTCTGGCTAATGGTTTATCAATTTTGTTTATCTTCTCAAAGAACCAGCTTTTAGTTTCATTGATCTTTGTATCATTTCCTTCATTTCTTTTTCATTTATTTCTGATCTGATTTTTACGATTTCTTTCCTTCTGCTAACTTTGGGGTTTTTTTGTTCTTCTTTCTCTAATTGCTTTAGGTGCAAGTTTAGGTTGTTTATTCAAGATGTTTCCTGTTTCTTAAGGTAGGATTTTATTGCTATAAACTTCCCTCGTAGAACTGCTTTTGCTGCATCCCATAGATTTGGGGTCATCGTGTCTCCATTGTCATTTGTTTCTAGGTATTTTTTTATGAAATACCAGTTTTAATAATGATATTCCTTTTTAAAATGAGATATTGTCAGTTGTAATTGGTCCTCAGATGCATTTCACCTGAGAAACGACCAGGGCTGGTTGAAGGACATTTCTTGGTTTTTCTAGTTTGTCTCTTTCCTGTCAGATGATTGAGAGAGGAAGTCCTGCTTAAAATAATGTATCTTAAAGAACGAGGGGTCAGGCCCTAAGAAAGTGGATTAGACCGTGGAGGAGGAAAAATGAAGAAAAAAACGGAAGGGAGTAGTGGAGTGGAAATCTAGCTCTGGAGGAAGTAAAGTGATCAGGACCCACATAATGGCTGGAACTAGGCTTGGGCTTGAAGCCTGTGCTTGTCTCTCATCATCCCCTTGCTCTGGACTGAATTTGTCTCCCTCCCACCCCCCAATTCATATATTGAAGTCCTAATCCCCAAAGCAGTGGTATTTGGAGGTTGGTCCTTTGAGAGAGAATTAGATTTAGATGAAGTAATAAGGGTGGGATCCTCATGATGGGATTAGTGCCCATACAAGAAGAGACACCAGAGAACTTGCTCTCCTCTGATCCCCACCCCCACATTGCCATGTGAGGACAAAGTGAGAAGGTGGCTGTCTACAAGACAGGAAGAGAGCTCTCATCAGAAACCAAACATGCTGTCACCTTGATCTTGGACTTTTAGCCTCTATAACTGTGAGAAAATAACTTCCTGTTGTTTAAGCCACCCAGCCTGTTGTATTTTGTTGTGACACCCCCAACAGACCTCTTATTACCATTTTTCACAATCTCCCCTTCAATTCTAAGATGACTTTTTCAGAGACCTCTGGAAGTAAATAGTACCCCACTGGCTCTGGAGGAAATTCAAACTAGTAACACCGTAACTACCTCACTAGTAACACAATAACCTAATAACTGGAATTTGAGACTTAAAATAATAATACCTTAAAAGGGTTTTAAGATTAGAGAGAGGAGTTTTGTTTGTGACCAAACTACTTTTTGTTGTTGGATTTCAGTGCAAAATTTCTGGAAACATCTCAAAACATGAATCACATTTCAGATTTGTTAAAATAATGGAAAAATAGTGTAACACCAAGAAAAACAGTAATGTTTTAATACTTAGAAATATTACAAAAAAATTAAATTACTGAAAACTGGGATCATAATTACCATAAAAACATTTATACATAGGTCATTTATATAGATTACACAGTGCTTGTTACTGCATTTTATCAGGTATTGACATTATCTTCTAAAGAAAAAAGTGAACATTTAGGCTGAGTATGATTTTAGAAATTAATAAGACAGAAGAGATAGGTTTATGTTAAGTATGTTATTGAGTTATGTTGGTGGTAGTAGTGCTCGGGTGAATCCTTTGTATGTCCTTTCCATTTGTTTTATGGGGCAAGGGTAGGGATTGTGTGATTAATTTATAGGTCATTAATTTTACATTGTTTTAAATATTTACCTATTGAAATGGTCTTGAGACTTCTTGTCTGAAAATAGATGTTTATCTACATATAGACATTTTAAGACCATTTA
Source organism: Phocoena sinus (assembly GCF_008692025.1). Taxonomy (NCBI): domain Eukaryota; kingdom Metazoa; phylum Chordata; class Mammalia; order Artiodactyla; family Phocoenidae; genus Phocoena; species Phocoena sinus. The sequence goes on from NC_045766.1 coordinate 38,068,844, forward strand.
CATATTAGAAAAATATTGCTGTATTTGAGTGCCTTTCTTGTTTTGCTCCCATTTACTTCTCGTTCGTGGTCTAGTCTTAAAAGAAGTAACTAAGCAATTAAATTTTGTATTCAGTGAATGGAATATTACCACAGCATTTTTATAACTGTGGAGTTATCCATCACTGTTTTCTTTCCTTGAGTTTAGAAATATTATAGGAATTGGGATGTGAATTCCAAATCTTCTGTACGTTTTTTCCAAAATGGAAATAGCCCAGTTTTTCTGCATATTCGTTGTTGTTATAGCCTAGTCATTTAATTTCCCCGAACCTTTCTTTCTTTAGCTATAGAATGTAGGGTTAAAAAAGAGGACCGAAGAGATATTTCCTCTTCCCACTGAGTGGGCACCCCCATCCTACTGTGAAACTGTTCTTCCTTTTGTCTGAGTATTTGCAATAGGTATATATTTATGATACAAAAAATCTGAGCTAGTCACTTATTTTGGAAATTACTTATTCTTACATTTCCTAATTGATTATTTTTATGTAGCTATACAAAGACCATAGTTTCATTAATGTTCACTGGACCCCCCAAGAAAAACCCAAAGATAATTTCATTACCTATCATAGTGAAGTCACAAAAAAGAATGATTTCATTGCCCATGGTAGTACATGAAAATAAAAATGAATATTTTGGGGCTTCTCTGGTGGCGCAGTGGTTGAGAGTCCGCCTGCTGATGCAGAGGACACGGGTTCGTGCCCCGGTCCAGGAAGATCCCACATGCTGCGGGAGCGGCTGGGCCCATGAGCCATGGCCACTGAGCCTGCGCGTCCGGAGCCTGTGCTCCGCAACGGGAGAGGCCACAACAGTGAGAGGCCCGCATACCGCAAAAAACAAACAAACAAACAAACAAAGAATATTTTGAACAGATCGTAGTGAACCAGGAAGTATTTCATCTGTGGGAAAAAACACATGAAGTCCATGTATTTCTTGGTTTATGTGACAATATATAATTAACCCAAACTCACATATGAAATTACATTTGTCTGTGACGTTTTCATTAAAAAAAATACAGTGTTTGGTTTAGTTTCACACCAACATTGAGGAAGTATGCAGAAATGATAATAGTCCTGGCTGCAACGTAGACTGAAAGAATTTATCATCATACTTACAACACTGAAATAAGATAAAATCATACATTACAATGCTCTCTCTAAAAATGGTGTCAGAAAAAGAAATAATGTGGGAATTTCATATCCCAGATTATACTGAGAGTAAATTGGTGAATAACAGAGGTCTTTGAAAAAGAAAATTGGGGCTCCTTTTTTTTTTTAAACTTTCTATATTTCACCTCAGTTCAGTATTTCTTTTGAAGCACATAAAGTGAACTCCCAGTGTCTGTATATCTATCTATCTAAAAGATTTTTAGAATTAACCAAAATTTCCTTGTATATTATTTCTGTAATTTCTAAGATTAACTGTTAAGGATAATTTACAGTGTATCAACTGAATTATAATCCAAAACCAAATAGGGAAATATCTACTTCTATATATGTCTCAAATAAAAATATCAGGATTATCTCTGATATACCCGTCTTATTCTCTGAGTACTACAGATAATTAACACTATTTAATCACATTCAGTTATAAAACTTTCTAGTCAGAGAAGATTCCCACCTCCATTTGGGTCTTTTCTATGATATTGGGTTCTGGACCACTCAGCTTTTGACTTGGAATACAGATCAAGCAATTTGGGAACTTTAAAAAGACTTGTATAATCAAGTTAATACTGTTTGCTTGATAGGAAACAGAAACAGCCTACAAGCCAAATAATAGTGATCACAGTCTTAAGGTAGCTCCTTTGGCTTATCAAAAATACACATGTATTTTAAGCCAACTGCAGTGTATAAGGATGAATCATCTATATACCAAATTTGTCTGTAGTGTTTGCATTTAAAATTCCATACTTTGTCAATGGACAGGATGCCTTAATATCTTTGTTAATCATTTAAACTGCTGTGAAATGAGGGAAAAAACTGTATGTTTTCAATTACAGAACATACTTACAAATATAGGTATTGCATATGTTCTAAATCCAGATGAAATGTCAAGAAAACCTTTTAACATGTGACCAAGGTTAAGGAAGATGATTTAATTGGAGGGGAAAGGAGCATTTTTTCCCTTTGCACCTTAAAAACATATGTTTAAAAAATATATTTTTAAAAGTCTTGATTTTGATACATTGGATATTTCGTGAAATGAGCCTTCTCAAAATTAGATGGCTGTATGTCATCACTAGAGGTTCTTAAGACATCTCAAAGATATTAATACACACAAGTATATACACATACACATGCAAACTCGCCCTCTCTCACACTCACACACACTTATATGCTGAAAATAGCCATGATGATAAAAAAGAATGCACAACAGTATAATCTATCATTTTGGCAGGCTAAGAAACTGTGTTTAATGTGCTTGAAGTGCCAAGTAAGTACGAAGTCATCAGTGAAATAAATAACTAGCATAATATTCCAGTTTGTTAATCTTTGTCAGGCATTAGCTGACTGCCAAGGAGGTTCCTTTACTTATTCGAATAGATATATTTCATCAAATATTAATATAATGTAAAATTTTTTATGTAGATTCATTTGCTCTTTAGTTTTCATTAAAATTAGAAATAAACTGTTTTATTTAAAACAATTATTTCTGGACATGATGAAATTACTCTAAACAATGTAATAAATGAAACATATTTGTAGAAAAATAATCATTGATATATTAGCAGTAATATCACTCTAAAGTTATGAATTCTGTTACATTTTCAAAATATAATTCCTTATGTTATTTCATGTTTCTCCTGAACTGTTAAGAAATAAGGAGTGCAGAGGGAGTTCCCTGGTGGCCTAGTGGTTAGGATTCCAGGCTTTCACTGCCGGGGCCCGGGTCCAATCCCAGGTCAGGGAACTGAGATCCCACAAGCCGTGCTGTGCAGCAAAAAAAAAAAAAAAAAAAAAGAAAGAAAGAAGATGTGCAAATATTAATACCCTCATTTTTAAACATGAAGAAATGAGGCTTAGAGAAGTTATAGGACTTGTCAAAGGCCTCATTGATTAAAAACGACTATACATAAGACCCAGTAATAAATGTGGATATATTTTGACAATTACCAGGTATTAATGGGAGACAAAATTAGTCTTCAGTATGATTCTCACCTGTGAAGTTTATGGCCAAGTTGGAGGAACAAATATAGATGAAATTATTTTATAAGCCAGAGTTATTGTACAAATTATGGGTAAGGACAAAGGGTCATAGAAAAAGAATGGTAAGTTCTAACTGGGGAAATCAGGGAAGAATAAGTCAAAGTACTGATAGTAGTTAAACTTGGCATTAAAGGATAATGTTGTGCCCCTCCCCTCATAATTTCCTAAACATTTCATCCAGTACAGATTTTCCTACTGATCAGAAATGTATATCATTCTCAGCAATTGTATGTTCTTCTAAAGTTCTCACCTCTCCAGAAAAAGAAGCCATGTCTACACTTCCTACATCTTTTTCCACTGATCAGTATTTTCATTCAGATGAGTGGTATTTTTTGTAGTAAGAAAGCAAAGAAAAAACATTCTAGGCCTAGAATATAACAACAAAAATAATACCTAATGCTTATTGAACAATTATTATATGCCAAGCACTGTTGCAGATATTATATATATAGATTCATTCATTTAATCTTGAAATTGACCCTATGAATGGATATTATTATCCCCATTTTACAGATGAGGAAACAATGGCCCAGAGAAATAAAGTAACTTTGCCAATATTACACAGCTAGAAACCCAGTCTTTTAATTATTTCCTACAATGAACAAAGACTTAACGTGCTGAGTGATTTTTAACTTAAGAATGGGAAAGGAGGCTAGTATAACTCTTTTCCAGGTCTGTGGTTCTCAACTCTGTAAGACATACTGGTATTTTTTTATGACAAATATTCTGTAGCACCCCCTTTTCTTTACTGCAATAAAATTTGTAGAGAATATAACTTACCTACACACACAATTTTTAAAAATCAATACAGTTTTCTCACTAATATAAGGGAGACATAAAAGGAAACTAATTTGTAATAAAGTATTTTGATTTGTTTACAACTTGGGTACAACTATGATAGAAAACATAATGAAGTAGTCAGTTATAAGAAGTGCTTATAATAGATAATTTTGTATTTAATAATTTTAATAAGATCAGAAATTAAAAACATGGGGAAATGGAAGAGCAGAGCGTTCAGGTGAACGTTAGTGTAAAAAATTACTATATCTTTGTAATGCTTAATTTAACAGTATGATTGCTTCATTAGAAAAAAATGTTTGAGGCATAATAGGTACATTGGTAGCTATTTGATTTTGGACAAAGCTGTAAGACCCCATTTCAAATATTCAACTAAATATTGAAAACTTTGTATTTGACATTTTAACATAGGTTGTACATGTACATGCATATACATATAGAGATACATAATCTATATATACACACACATATGTACACACACACACATGAAGGAATGGCATACCTATAAATGCAGATTAATATACGTGTTATATCATGGCAACTCATCCCATACTGTATATGACAATGCCCTTGGCAAGTAATCTGAAATGGTGAACAATGGTATTCAGTAAAGCTTTGAACAAAGAAAAGTATAACATTCTTTCGATCTACTCAGTAGTTACATGATGGAAAATTCAGCATGAACTGAGCCATGTCAAAAAAATACTTTGTGTTTATATATGATTAGCTTCCAAACTCAAATAAATTAAAAAATGAATTTAGTCTACATGTATGTCTGGTAGGACATTCAGAAGTCATCTGGGACATGGGGTAATTTTTTCTAGAGTAGTGTAGGAACTCTAGAATCCTTAACCTGTGCCTACTTAATGCCATTTGACTGTCCCAGTCACTCCAACTAAAAACATCATCACAGGGCACAGCAAGAAGGCAGAAAAGATGCTATAAAACTGAAATTGAAGGAGATGGCCTAAGGAGGTCTCGGCTTTGTCTTTCATTTGACCTCATAACTCCATTTTGAAGATGTGGAAAATGAGCATACAGAGCATGGTGATCAGGATGAAGCCCGACCACGGCCTCACTGAGCAGGATGATAGGACTCCTGGCGGACTCCAGGCAGTCTGACCACCCTCAAAAACAAGACACAGAAGAAAAACTGGGATTGAAGTACACTAAGCAGAATATGAAGCTGCTATTTTACACTTGAAGGGGGAGTACAAAGAAGAAATTGAAAATCTGCAGCACATCCCTGCAGAGTAATATCATATAGATTGAGGCACTTAAGGAAGTGGCCCTAGAAGGAGGAAGAATTCTGCTGAGCCATCCATTCTGTATCCCCAGGGATGTTTGGAAATGGCTGACTTGATCCTTCTTTGTGAAGCCCAGAAACACTGAGGGATCATTTCCTTCATCCCACTGTTGTCAAATTGTCATCTCCTTCTGTCTGGTGTTTGTTTGCAGTGCCTGTAACAGGAAGTTTCAGAGTCTTAATTTCAAATAACTAAAGACTGAAGCAGGCACTGATTCTAGTTTACTGATGGCTGGGGTTGATCCCACACTTCAGGAGAAAATAATAGTGAAATGTAAAGAAAACTTGGTGCTCATTTAGTGCTAAAAAAAAAAATTAAAACGTCATCACAAATTTCCAAAGTGCCCTTGTTCCCAGTGAATTTAAGTTTCTTTCTTTGTCACAAAAGAATTCGGAGACGAAGTGCTAGGTAAGAATCAGATTTATTTAGAGAGAAACACATTCCACAGAGTGTGGGCCATCTCAGAAGGCAAGAGGCCTCGAAATACGGTGTGGTTAGTTTTGTTTTTTGTTTTTTTTAATGTAAATTTATTTGTCTGTTTATTTTTGGCTGCATCTGGTCTTCGTTGCTGCATGCGGGCTTTCTCAGTTGCAGTGAGCGGGGGCTACTCTTCCTATGGTGTGCGGGCTTGTCATTGCAGAGGCTTCTCTTGTCGCGGAGCACAGGCTCTAGGTGCGCAGGCTTCAGTAGTTGTGGCTCGTGGGCTCTAGAGCACAGGCTCGTCGTTAGCCGTGACGCACAGGCTTAGTTGCTCCGCGGCATGTGGCATCTTCCCGGAGCAGGGCTCGAACCCGTACGGGTCCCCTGCATTGGCAGGCAGATTCTTAACCACTGCACCACCAGGGAAGTCTGGTATGGTTAGTTTTTATGGGCTGGATAATTTCATAGGCTAATGAGTGAGAGGATTATTCCAATTATTTGGGGGAAGGGGCAGAGATTTCCAGGAATTTGGCCACTGCCCACTTTTTAGCCTTTTACAGTTAGCCTCAGAACTGTCCTGGGCTCTGGTGGGTGTGTCATTTCGCATATGCTAATGTATTACAGTGAGCATATAATGGAGGCTCTGGGTCCACTGGGAGTCAAATCTTCCTCCATCTAGGACCCAGTTGGTTCTAACCAGTCTTTGTCATGTCCCATGGCTCTTTCATTCTTTTAAAGGTTGTGCCCTGCCCCCTTCCCTCCTGTTTCACCCTAGAGAGAGTAACTGTGCCCATTGGGAACCACACAGTTCTGGACCTTCATTTGTTTCCTTATGGAAAAATACCTTGATCTGATTTGACTAAATATGCTTAGGCAAAATTTCTTCAGATAACAGATTTGAGTAGTAGTCTTGCTGTGCCGTAACTCAAAGAAGTGATTATGGGATGGTAATTTCAGGGCCCATGCCAGAGCAGGTAGATTTCCCTGTCTTTGAAACCTTCCATGTTGTGACAGTTGAGAGAGTGTTGGGCAGGCCAGATTAAGTGCCCCAGGGCCCAGCGCCAGGTGATTAACAGGGCCAAAAGGGGAATACTATACCAAAGACCCTTCATGAAAGAATAGTGAATGCAAAGCTATAAAAACTGAGTCCAGTAAAGTGGAGCCTGGCCAGAGCCAGGTTTACACTGCACCGTTTAGTCCAAGCTGGTGGTCTTGGACCAGGCCTGAGCCTGGTCCAAATGGGGGAAGTAAGACAACCAAGAAAGTTGGAGTGAAGGGTAGCCACTGTCCATGTTGTGGCAGTGTATATGTAGCATTTTATGTAACAATAAAAATTATCTTAAAATAATAAACCAAAACAATGTCAAATTTATATAACCTAAGTGTAATGATAGTACTAACAAGCATGTATTTTTTTGTAGTAGCTATTTTATTGAGCACTTACAATTTACTATGCATTGTACTGACCTCTTGACATATAATTTATCTTGCAATAATCGTATGAAGTGAATAGAACAATATTATTGTGCCCAGAGTACAGGTAAGGAAACTGAGAGGTAGAGAGGTCCATTAAAAGTCAGTCGCGAGTAGTATTTATCAAAGAACATGATTATGTCTAATTTTAATTTATTAAAATATTTTTCCTGTGTGCAAGTGAAATTTATTGATGAGTGGGTTTGTGTGCATTGTAATTTTGATACCTACACAGTGATGCTATCTTAAAGAATAAATGCAGGCCACTGAATATTCAAGAATACTTAATGTAAATTACCCATTTTTCTTTTTTTGCAATATTAAATATATTCCAGTAATTTCTTCAAAATTGGTAAATATTTTTTGTGTAATAGAAGAGATCTATCTTTGAAGTGCAAATTACACTTGATACCTCCTCTATATAGCTACATGAAAGTTAAATGTAAAGGGTTATTATTACATGAGACAAAATAATAAATTAGTAATGTTATTAGTTTATAATGCACTCTGTGATAATACCAGTGCTGTATTTATTTTTTAGAATTGTTCTTTATTCTCCCCTCTCCCTACCCCTAAGAGGGACTATATCTTTAATACTTCTTTTTTCCTTTGCATTTAAAAAATTTATTTATTTATTTATTTATTTTTGGCTGTGTTGGGTCTTCGTTTCTGTGCGTGGGCTTTCTCTAGTTGCGGCGAGCGGGGGCCACTCTTCATCGCGGTGCGCGGGCCTCTCACTGTCGCGGCCTCACTTGTTGCGGAGCACAAGCTCCAGACGCACAGGCTCAGTAATTGTGGCTCACGGGCCCAGTTGCTCTGCGGCATGTGGGATCTTCCCAGCCCAGGGCTCGAACCCGTGTCGGCTGCATTGGCAGGCAGATTCTCAACCACTGCGCCACCAGGGAAGCCCCTTCCTTTGCATTTTTAAAGCAATTATTCCTTTAATTCTGTTCTACCTATATTTTTAGTAGTTGGACATAATGAGTCATAATTGGTATTCATAAAATTGACATAGAAGAAACATGTCTTGTCACCTTCTGGCCTTGGGTTTTTTTCTCACCTCAGAGCTTGCATCAGGGGAGCATTCTTCTTGAGAGGTTGAATGTATCATGCTGAAAATATCTACAAATTGCCAGGAGAAAGAAAAGATATCCTAGGCTTCCTATACTCCGACAACTTGTACTAAAACTGAAAACGTCAAGAGGTAGAATTAAGAACTTTTCTCTTGAAGTGCTTGGCTCCCTTTTGTTTATTTTTTGCTAGCTGGAATTAAGTATTCCTTTGCCAAGAGCTGACTCTAGGATCTCAGGGATTTTATACTTGACAAAAACTTAAACTTGGATTACTCCGGGAACAGTAAGGGAGTGGGTATCAGAGAACGGAATCTACATGTGTCCAGGTATAATCCAAAGCCAGACAGAAGTAAGAAAAATAATAGAGTGGTACTTTGGCTTAATAAAAAGGTATTTTATGGGTAAAATCAGAGTCAAAATGAAGCTTTGGCATTCCAAAAATACCTAGTTTTAGATAGTTTTAACAGGTCACTGATGGAATTATAAATCCATGGAATTATAAATATAATGTAAGGTAGGAATCTTTTATAATGTAAAGCACACTCAGAGAGATAAACCCTATTAAGCCAGAATTCTGAAAGAGGTGCTGCTTTCCTGTTTTGCTCATCTAGTGAACTTTGATGTTTCCCTAGTAAGATAATATATACTTATTGTTTTAACTGACACAAAGAATACTGTGAAAGAGTGTTCTTTAGGATGAAGATGGCAAAAAGCTGGTGGGAAGTGACTAAGCTGACCTTCAAGAATAAAAACTAATTATAATGAACATACCATATTCTACACATTTATATATAATGGGTCTAATACCAGTCACTGCTTCTCTTTACTAATTAACAACTGGAAAAACCCTTTACTGCTGTGGTTAAAAGGATAATTTGGTCCAGATAGACCTTCTTTTGTATACTCAGAGCAGTTACTTCTTTAGTGGAGTTAACCATTGTTTTTGTTTTTGTTTAACACCTTTATTGGAGAATAATTGCTTTACATTGTTGTGTTAGTTGCTGCTGTATACCAAAGTGAATCAGCTATACATATATCCCCATAGCCCCTCCGTCTTGCGTCTCCCTCCCACCCTCCCTATCCCACCCCTCTAGCTGGTCACAAAGCATGAGCTGAGCTCCCTGTGCTATGCCTCTGCTTCCCACTAGCTATCTATTTTACATTTGGTAGTGTATAATAGTCCATGCCAAACTCTCATTTCGTCTCAACTTGCCCTTCCCCCTCCCCATGTCCTCAAGTCCATTCTCTACGTCTGCGTGTTTATTCCTGTCCTGCCCCTAGGTTCTTCAGAACCCTGTTTTTGTTTTTGTAGATTCCAAATATAGGTGTTAGCATATGGTATTTGTTTTTCACTTTCTGACTTCAGTCTGTATGACACACTCTAGGTCCATCCACCTCACTACAAATAACTCGATTTCATTTCTTTTTATGGCTGAGTAATATTCCATTGTATATATGTGCCACATCTTCTTTATCCATTCATCTCTCGATGGACCCTAAGGTTGCTTCCATGTCCTGGCTATTGTAAATAGAGCTGCAGTGAACATCGTGGTACATGACTCTTTTTGAATTATGGTTTTCTCAGGGTATATGCCCAGTAGTGGGATTCCTGGGTCATATGGTAGTTCTATTTGTAGTTTTTTAAGGAACCTCAATACTATCCTCCATAGTGGCTGTATCAATTTACATTCCCACCAACAGTGCAAGAGTGTTCCCTTTTCTCCACACCCTCTCCAGCATTTATTGTTTGTAGATTTTTTGATGATGGCCATTCTGACTGGTGTGAGATGATATCTCATTTTACTTTTGATTTGCATTTCTGTAATGATTAATGATGTTGAGCATTCTTTCATGTGTTTGTTGGCAATCTGTATATCTTCTTTGGAGAAGTGTCTATTTAGGTCTTCTGCCCATTTTTGGATTGGGTTGTTTGTTTTTTTTGTTATTGAGCTACATGAGCTGCTTGTAAATTTTGGAGATTAATCCTTTGTCAGTTGCTTCATTTGCAAATATTTTCTCCCATTCTGAGGGTTGTCTTTTCGTCTTGTTTATGGTTTCCTTTGCTGTGCAAAAGCTTTGAAGTTTCATGAGGTCCCATTTGTTTATTTTTGTTTTTGTTTCCATTTCTCTACGATGTGGGTCAAAAAGGGTCTTGCTGAGATGTATGTCATAGAGTGTTCTGCCTATGTTTTCCTCTAAGAGTTTGATAGTTTTTGGCCTTAAATTTAGGTGTTTAATCCATTTTGACCTAAATTTTGTGTATGGTGTTAGGGAGTGTTCTAATCTCATATGCTTACAAGTACCTGTCCGGTTTTCCCAGCACCACTTATTGAAGAGGCTGTCTTTTCTCCACTGTATATTCTTGCCTCCTTTATCAAAGATAAGGTGACCATACGTGCATGGGTTTATCTCTGGGCTTTCTATCCTGTTCCATTGATCTATATTTCTATTTTTGTGCCAGTACCATACTGTCTTGATTACTGTAGCTTTGTAGTATAGTCTGAAGTCAGGGAGCCTAATTCCTCCAGCTCCATTTTCCGTTCTCAAGATTGCTTTGGCTATTCGGGGTCTTTTGTGTTTCCATACAAATTGTGAAATTTTTTGTTCTAGTTCTGTGAAAACTGCCAGTGGTAGTTTGATAGGGATTGCATTGAATCTGTAGATTGCTTTGGGTCATAGAGTCATTTTTACAATGTTGATTCTTCCAATCCAAGAACATGGTATATCTCTCCATCTATTTGTATCATCTTTAATTTCTTTCATCAGTGTCATAATTTTCTGCATACAGGTCTTTTGTCTCCTTAGGTAAGTTTATTCCTAGGTATTTTATTCTTTTTGTTGCAGTGGTAAATGGGAGTCTTTTCTTGATTTCACTTTCAGATTTTTCATCATTAGTATATAGGAATGCCAGAGATTTCTGTGCATTAATTTTGTATCCTGCTACTTTACCAAATTCATTGATTAGCTCTAGTAGTTTTCTGGTAGCGTCTTTAGGATTCTCTATGTATAGTATCATGTCATCTGCAAACAGTGACAGCTTTACTTTTTCTTTTCCGATTTGGATTCCTTTTATTTCTTTTTCTTTTCTGATTGCTGTGACTGAAACTTCCAAAACTATGTTGAATCAGAGTGGTGAGAGTGGGCAACCCTGTCTTGTTCTTGATCTTAGTGGGAATGATTTCAGTTTTTCACCATTGAGGACGATGTTGGCTATGGGTTTATTATGTTGAAGAAAGTTCCCTGTATGCCTACTTTCTGCAGGGTTTTTATCATAAATGGGTGTTGAATTTTGTCGAAAGCTTTCTCTGCATGTGTTGAGATGATCATATGGTTTTTCTCCTTCAATTTATTAATATGGTGTATCATGTTGATTGATTTGCATATATTGAAGAATCCTTGCATTCCTGGAATAAACCCCACTTCATCATGGTGTATGATCCTTTTAATGTGCTGTTGGATTCTGTTTGCTAGTATTTTGTTGAGGATTTTTGCATCTATGTTCATCAGTGATATTGGCCTGTAGTTTTCTTTCTTTGTGATATCTTTGTCTGGTTTTGGTATCAGGGTGATAGTGGCCTCGTAGAATGAGTTTGGGAGTGTTCCTCCCTCTGCTATTTTTTGGAAGAGTTTGAGAAGGATAGGTGTTAGCTCTTTTCTAAATGTTTGATGGAATTTGCCTGTGAAGCCATCTGGTCCTGGGCTTTTGTTTGTTCGTTCGAAGATTTTTTTTTTTTTTTGCAGTTGGCGTGCCTCTCACTGTTGTGGCCTCTCCCATTGCAGAGCAAGGCTCCGGATGCACAGGCTCAGTGGCCATGGCTCACAGGCCCAGGCACTCTGCAGTATGTGGGATCTGCCCGGACCGGGCCACGAACCTGTGTCCCCTGCATCAGCAGGCGAACTCTCAACTGCTGCACCACAAGGGAAGCCCTGTTCGAATATTTTTAATCACAGTTTCAATTTCAGTGCTTGTGATTGGTCTGTTCATATTTTCTGTTTCTTCCTGGTTCAGTCTCAGCAGGTTGTGCATTTCTATGAAATTGTCCATTTGTTCCAGGTCATCCATTTTATTGGCAGAGAGTTGCTTGTAATAATCTTTCATGATCCTTTGTATTTCTGCAGTGTCAGTTGTTACTTCTCCTTTTTCATTGCTAATTCTATTGATTTGAGTCTTCTCCCTTTTTTTCTTGATGAGTCTGGCTAATGGTTTATCTATTTTGTTTATCCTCTCAAAGAAGCAGCTTTTAGTTTTATTGATCTTTGCTATTATTTCCTTCATTTCTTTTTCATTTATTTCTGATCTGATCTTTCTGATTTCTTTCCATCTGCTAACTTTGGGTTTTTTTTCTTCTTCTATCTCTATTGCTTTAGGTGCAAGGTTTGGTTGTTTATTTGAGATGTTTCCTGTTTCTTAAGGTAGGATTGTACTGTTATAAACTTCCCTCTTAGAACTGCTTTTGCTGCATCCCATAGGTTTTGTGTGGTCGTGTGTTCATTGTCATTTGTTTCTAGGTGGTTTTAGATTTCCTCTTTGATTTCTTTAGTGATCACTTCGTAATTAAGTAGTGTATTGTTTAGCCTCCATGTGTTTGTATTTTTTTACAAATCTTTTCCTGTAATTGATATCTACTCTCATAGCATTGTGGTTGGAAAAGATACTTGATACGATTTCAATTTTCTTAAATTTACCAAGGCTTGTTTTGTGACCCAAGATATGATCTTCCCTGCAGAACGTTCCGTGAGCACTTGAGAAAAATGTTTACAATTGTTATATATTCTTCTTGGATCGATCCCTTGATCATTATGTAGTGTCCTTCTTTGTCTCTTGTAATAGGCTTTATTTTGAAGTCTATTTTGTCTGATATGAGAATTGCTACTCCAGCTTTCTTTAGATTTCCATTTGCATGGAATATCTTTTTCCATCCCCTCACTTTCAGTCTGTATGTGTCCCTAGGTCTGAAGTGGGTCTCTTGTAGACAGTATATATATGGGTCTTGTTTTTGTATCCATTCAGCCAATCTGTGTCTTTTGGTGGGAGCATTTAGTCCATTTACATTTAAGGTAATTATCAATATGTATGTTCCTATTTCCATTTTCTTAATCGTTTTGGGTTTTATATTGTAGGTCTTTTCCTTCTGTTGTGTTTCTTGCCTAGAGAAGTTCCTTTAGCATTTGTTGTAAAGCTGGTTTGGTGGTGCTGAACTCTCTTAGCTTTTGCTTGTCTGTAAAGGTTTTAATTTCTCCATCAAATCTGAATGAGATCCTTGCTGGGTAGTGTAATCTTGGTTGTAGGTTTTTCTCCCTCATCACTTTATGTATGTCCTGGCACTCCCTTCTGGCTTGCAGAGTTTCTGCTGAAAGATCAGCTGTTAACCTCTAGGGGGATTCCCTTGTGTGTTATTTGTTGTTTTTCCCTTGCTGCTTTTAATATGTTTTCTTTGTATTTAATTTTTGATAGTTTGATTAATATATGTCTTGGCGTATTTCTCCTTGGATTTATCCTGTATGGGACTCTCTGTGCTTCCTGGACTTGATTAACTGTTTCCTTTCCCATATTAGGGAAGTTCTCAACTATAATCCCTCAAATATTTTCTCAGTCCCTTTCTTTTTCTCTTCTTCTTCTGGGACCCCTATAATTCGAATGTTGGTGCATTTAATGTTGTCCCAGAGTTCTCTGAGTCTGTCCTCAATTCTTTTCATTCTTTTTTCTTTATTCTGCTCTGCAGTAGTTATTTCCTCTATTTTATCTTCCAGTTCACTTATCCGTTCTGCCTCAGTTATTCCACTATTGATCCCTTCTACAGAATTTTTAATTTCATTTATTGTATTGTTCATCACTGTTTGTTTGCTCTTTAGTTATTCTAGATCTTTGTTCAACATTTCTTGTGTTTTCTCCATTCTATTTCCAAGATTTTGGATCATCTTTACTATCATTATTCTGAATTCTTTTTCAGGTAGACTGCCTATTTCCTCTTCATTTGTTTGGTCTGGTGGGTTTTTCCCTTGCTCCTTCATCTGCTGTGTGTTTTTCTGTCTTCTCATTTTGCTTATCTTACTGTGTTTGGGGTCTCCTTTTTGCAGGCTGCAGGTTCGTAGTTTCCATTGTTTTTGGTGTCTGTCCCCAGTGGCTAAAGTTGGTTCAGTGGGTTTTGTAGGCTTCCTGGTGGAGGGGACTAGTGCCTGTGTTCTGTTGGATGAGGCTGGATCTTGTCTTTGTGGTGGACAGGTCCACGTCTGGTGGTGTGTTTTGGGCTGTCTGTGAACTTAGTATGATTTTAGGCAGCTTCTCTGCTAATGGGCGGCGTTGTGTTTCTGTCTTGCTCGTTTGGCATGGGGCGACCAGCACTGGAGCTTGCTGGTCATTGAGCAGAGCTGGGTCTTAGTGTTGAGACGGAGATCTCTGGGAGCACTCTCACCGATTGGTGATGTGGCGCCAGGAGGTCTCTGGTGGTCCAGTGTCCTGACCTCGGCTCTTCCACCTTAGAGGCTCAGGCCTGACACCCGGCTGGAACACCAAGACCCTGTCAGGCAAACTGCTGGAGTGCCTTCAGAGTTGGAGAAGCTGGCCTGCAGTGGCTGTCCGTCTGCACGGCACATTAGAATCACCTGCTTCTAACTTGTTTTGCCCCAAAAGCAGTGTTCCACAGAGAAAAACAGTAGCCTTGAAAATTGTCACAGTTCTGAGATGGCAGGGGTAGGGTCCTGGGGAGCCAACTTAGAGTCTGTCCGCTACACTAACTTAGCTTACTAGGAATATGTGAATCCTGTCCTCCAACAGCAACATTAATGAGAGATCCCTTTTTTTTTCCCTTTGTGCTTTGTCAGGCTTCACCTGCTCACAGGGGGCCACGTGTAGAGGCCTTGCCTCGGCTCTTCCAACCGAAGTTCCCTTTGTGCTTTGTGTTTGTTTTTTTTTTTTTCCAGTATGCAGGCCTCTCACCATTGTGGCCTCTCCTGTTGCGGAGCACAGGCTCTGGACGCGCAGCCTCAGTGGCCATGGCTCACAGGCCCAGCCGCAACACAGCATGTGAGATCTTCCCGAACCGGGGCACGAACCCATGTCCCATGCATCGGCAGGCAGACTCTCAACCCTGCGCTACCACGGAAGCCCCCCATTGTGCTTTAACATGGGTACCGTAACACTTTTTGTGAAGCACAATTAAACTTATCAATAGAAGTAGGAATTAGAAACACTACTTCTTAATTACTTTATACCTAATATATGAGTTCCATGTCCATATAAAATACTTAATTTTAAGCTTTGATAATAGTTTAAAATATTTAATATTTTGCCCACATCTGACACAGAAATGCCAACTGTACATTATAAACAGTTAATAGAAATGCTAGCTGTAAACTGCATTTTGGGAGAGAGACAATGTTTTTTTGGTTTTTTTTAAGTGACAGTAGATCTTCTCAAGTTTTTTGATTTCTGTCAGTCAGGGAAACAAGCATCTGGTATTTGTTCATACTAAAGGGAAAGGACATTCCTCTTAATGAATGGACCCCATTGAGCTACTGGAATTGCTAGCAGTGTGAGACAAGTTCACATTGTAATATTTTCAGGCCTGTGTCTTAAGTAGTAAGCACTGCTTTGCTGTGATGTTGACCCTAACTAATGTTATGGTGCTATAGAACAAGTTCATGGAATATGTATTTACAACAAAGAATTGACAATTCTGTTAGCTGCACACATTCAATAATAGCAAACATGAAGCCAAGAATTCCCTCTGGCAAACCCACAGTGCAGGATTATGACTAGGATAGGAAAATTGAGTTTAGAATATCTGAAGGGCACAAGAACATGACAGTAGGAATCTGTACTTTCACCTGTAGTTTACATGCACATTACTGCTGCAAACTTATTTCAAAGCTCAAAGAAAATAATAGCAACAATAGCGAAGATTTAGTGAGTACTTTCTATGCACTAGGCATCATACTAAACACTTTACTTGGTTTAATGCATGTAATTTGCACACTCACCTCATAGAAGGTTAAAACTGTTTTTAACCAGCTTACATATGAGAAAGCAGTGGTTTAGTAAGGTTGAACTTTTAGCCAGTGGTAGTGGTGGAACAATAATACTCATGCTTTTACCCACAACAGTGTACCAGCTGTGTACTCATTGTATTATTTTGTCTATCCCCAAAATCTACTCTTTAGAGTTCTAATATGCCTAAATTCTCTCAGAATTGATTTGCTAGTTTACATAAAATAGCAAGATATCCACAACTGAATCCATTCTTTTCATTTGGTAAAAATCACACTAGAACTTGATTGTACTTTGTTTCAGAATGTTTAGACTAATCAATATAAGTAATCCAATCTAGAAAATAATAGAATTTGGAAAGAGACAGATAATGGAAATTATATCTTGGCTTCTAGCTGTAACGTAGAATATATACTATCTGTGTGAAATAGTGACATGATGAGCTTGATTCTTAATTTCATTTTCAAATTATACTGCTTTGTATATAGTTTGTATACATACATACATACAGAGATGGAAAAATTATTTTACCTAAGATTGGGTGAGTCATCTTGCCAGTGTGTTGGCAATGCCTACGTCAGTTTAAATGACCTAGCATTCCATTTCTAGAAAACATTCTATAGAAATTAATACATGTTTCAAAGATGTGTATAGAAGGATGTTTATCAGAGCATTGTATGTTATAGCGAAAAATCGTAGGCACCTTTAATGTCCAGTAATAATGGAAAGAGTAATTTATTTACTAGTAATTTATTCGTATGATCTAGTCACACAGTCTTTCTTTCAACCCCTCAAATGCAGTACTTTCCCACTTCAAAGCCTTTGAACTTGGCTCTTCTCTCTTCCCTCTCCCTATCATACTTCTCTCTCTCTGGTCATTCAATGTCTGACTTATATAAAGGACCTCATCTTAAATGTCACTACCTGTGACACAGAATTGGTCTGAAAGGGACAGAAAAATTGGGTTAAGTTGATATTTAGAAATTGGTGAAGAACTTTAGAGAAGGTGGGAAGTTTAAGAATGATCAGAGGTTCAGCGATGGGATGAGACTCATGATACAGTGTGGTTGGGGTGAGGTGGATACTGAGAATGGGTGAAGCTCATGAATGGGGTTTATCAGAAGAGTTGGTGGCTGTGAACTGGAGATGGGGTCAGGGAATATTAGTCATTCATTGAGGCTGTATAGTGGGAATGAGAGAAAAGGAGTGGAGTTGGTAAGAGATGAGCAGTGTCAGGGAGTATTCATCTCTCAGAGCAGCAAGTGTCCGTAGGGTGCATTAAAGCTCAAGGACAATATGAGACTCTTCAGTGGGGAGTGAACCATGGATTATATGATGATGAAAAAAAGGTCTCACTTCCTCAGAGAAGCCTTCCGTCTTCTATAGTCTACAGTAGCTGTCCTTCCACCATTGCTTATATGACCTAATCATTTTATTGTTGTAAAGGTTGGGATCATGTCTAATTTGTCATAGGAGGAGTCTGTGGTACATTCCTCATTGAAAATATTAATTTTCAGGATAGTGTCAGAAGTATGATTCTATTTCTAAAAATAAAATGCTACATATATTTACGTATGTGTGTACATATTAAGTATATTTGAATTATATATATATCTTAATGAATTTAGAAAAGGGTCAGAGTGTTTACCATGTTTCAGGCACTTCTAAAATCTTTACATGGATTGTATAATTTAATCCTCATTACCATCTTACAAGGTAAACATTAGTTTTATTCCCATTTTAAAGAAGGGAGAACTGAGGCATAGAGCTGTTAGGTTAATTGCCTGAGGTCACATAGCTGGTAAGGGCTAGAGCTGGGATGTGGCTATTTACATTTAAATATTAATTAATGAAAGGTATATGAAATTAAAACTTCAGTTCCTCATTCACACTAGCCATATTTCAAGTGCTTGATAACCACATGTGGCTAGAAGCTATCTTACTTGGACAGCACAGATATAGCACATTTTCATCAGAGTAGAAAATTGTAGTAAACATCTGACTCTAGAGTCTTTTCTTACCCATTGTGTAACATTGCCTCCTCTCAAGCCAGGCTGTGGACCAGCTACCTGTACTGTGAGATGGGAGTAACGGTGGAAACTTTCAAATTTTACTTTATATAATTCTATGCTATTTGATTATTTTCTACCATTTAACAAGTACTGTTCTTGGAATTTAAAAAAATTAGTCAGTCTTCATTCAGAAATAGAATAATAAGGTACAGAGAAAACATTGATAAAGGACATCTTAATCTAACTGATAGAACCCCAGAGAGATATTCCATCAGACTTGCCAGCAAATACTAGAATTTACCTTCATAAAGGTGTACTATGGAGTCATATAATTAGCAAAGATATCTCATGATTCCTCTCAATGTATTTTCAGAGAAAGACAATATCATCAGATAAAGAACCCTTTGCCTGTTTCTACCAGCATCCTCTCAGTCCCACTGGTAGTGAAATCTGTTTTTCCAAGCTGGCACCATAAATCAGCTCCCCTCACCATTTCTGTATGCCTTTGTTTCTTCTTCCTTCATTTATTTATTTATGGTTTGCTATGAGAACAACAAAAATCTGGGTGAAAATTAGATTGCTTGAGAATAAGAGAAAGTGGCTAAGTATTTGCATGTTCTGAGTATTCTCTTTT
Organism: Phocoena sinus; assembly: GCF_008692025.1. NCBI lineage: Eukaryota > Metazoa > Chordata > Mammalia > Artiodactyla > Phocoenidae > Phocoena > Phocoena sinus. Next base: position 38,087,789 of record NC_045766.1, read on the forward strand.
ACTTCCTAAACATAAGGATTGATAATTTGTGCTACTTTAAGATCAGTATCAGTAACTGCTTTTCCTATTAGCAAATAAGTCATTTTATAAACTTAGCTAAGTGTATAGATTCCAGAAGCATTTCTGAATCACTTTAGATTTTCCTTCATGTAAAGTAACATACTTTATGTGTAACATGTGATATGGAAGATGTTTATGTTTAATTATTATATATAATAAAAAGAGGGACGTAGAGAATGGACTTGAGGACACGGGGACGGGTAAGGTTAAGCTGAGATGAAGTGAGAGTAGCATTGACATATATACACTACCAAATGTAAAATAGATAGCTAGTGGGAAGCAGCTGCATAGCACAGGGAAATCAGCTTGGTGCTTTGTGACCACCTACAGGGGTGGGAGGGAGACGCAAGAGGGAGGGGATATGGGGATATATGTATACATATAGCTGATTCACTTTGTTATATAGCAGAAACTAACACAACATTGTAAAGCAGTTATACTCCAATAAAGTTGTTAAAAATAAATAAGTAAAATATATGTGACATAAAAAAATATGATAACCATTCTCAGTTCACACAGGCAGTACAAAAAGAGGCCAAATGCTGGATCTGGTCCAAGAGTTGTAGGTTGCTAACCCCTATGTTACTGTATACCTGTTAAAATTCTAAGGATCTATAAATATTAAATCATTCTAGCGATCCTATGAAGTTGGTGCTATTATTATCATCATTTCCATTTTAAAGCTGGGGAAACTGAGATACAGAACTTGCCCAAGCTCACAGAACCAAGTAAATGATGGAGCTGAGATTCAATCTGGGCAGTTTGGCTCCAGAAACTGTGTTCTCAGCCACTGCTCTATGTTCTCTCTCTGTTACAAAGAACTTAAAAGAGTATAAAATGTAAAGGAATTGATGCAAATTCAGAAACCTTCTGGTCAAAACAAAGAATGGAATTGTACTTCCTATCCCCTCTACTTGCAGAGAAAAAAAATGTCACTTATCAAGAATCAGACTGGAATTCAACTTCCAGCAATATTGGATGAGAGAAGACAACAGAACCTTCCTATTTCTGAAGAAAAGCAATGTTAAACAACTTAGAAACTATATATATATTATGTAATCAAGTCTGGAGGTGAATAAAGTCATGCACGAATTCAGAAAGCATACCTTCCAAAAAAAAAAAGAGGTATGGAGATCCACTGAAAACTGTTTGACAAGGTCTTTAGCCAGACCATAGAAACAAATCGTCTTGAATTTCAGTTCAAATATGATCATGACTTTACTGCCAATTTAATGAACATTTTTGAACCCTTACTATATGTGTAGATAACATGACATGTGCTAAGTATATTTAAATGAACAATTCACACTCCCTGTCTGTACTAAGTGTAACAGTGGAATTTTATACAAAGTCTAGAGGAAAAGGAATAGTGAGAGTAGTCTAGGAAGAGTGAATGGAGGAGTTGATGCCAGAGCTGGCCTTTGAAGGCTGAAAAGAATTCCCCAGCAGGCATGTTTGGGTTAGTGGAACCTACCTTAAGGAACTATGGGTAGAATTTAATTATTGCTAAGCCTCCATCATTCGCTTGACATGTGTTGCCCTTAAGGGTTGGCCATCCAATTTCCTCCCCAGTCAGAAAATATGTACTGAAAGCTTTTTCTCTTTCTACTACTCTGCTGATATTTGATTTATTGAAAGCAAATATTGATATTTATTGAAACACTAGTCCTTCATCAGGCCACTTTTTATAAACTTTATATATCCATATTTATAACTGACAATAATCTGAAAAGAAGGAAGTATAGGCATAGTATAAGTGATATTCAAAAGTTTAAAACAAGTAAATCTTTAAAGGTTTTCTTTAAATGTTCATTGCTTACACAATTGTTAGAGCTGACAGGTGAATAACTTTAAAAGTTATATTATGGGGCTTCCCTGGTGGAGCAGTGGTTGAGAGTCCGACTGCCGATGCAGGGGACACGGGTTCGTGCCCCGGTCCGGGAGGATCCCACATGCCGCGGAGCAGCTGGGCCCGTGAGCTATGGCCGCTGAGCCTGCGCGTCTGGAGCCTGTGCTCCGCGACGGGAGAGGCCACAGCAGTGAGAGGCCCGCGTACCGCAAAAAAAAAAAAAAAAAAGTTATGTACTTCCTAAATTTGAAAAGTTTTAGTAGAATATTTTCTAATTATTCCAAGAGCTCTAAAAATCAGAAAATTCCAAGGATGATCATTTTATTTCTGTAAATCATCAATGGATTAACAAGTTATATGATAGAAACATTTATGCTTCTTATTGTCTCTTGTTTCAATATAATCATTCATAACTTTGTATATTAATGAACATTGATATAAGCTATGTTGTAGCAGTTCCTTTTAAAATTAAAATATATAAATTAAATGAAGAACATTTGCCCTTTGCTTACCCTCATACTTCTATCAAAGGCTCATGCTGTCAGGACCAATCAGTTATCATTTATACTTTTTTCTGTTGTTCTCATTGGTTGAATCTAGATTTGCCTTTAAGCTCTGTGTATGTTATTGACATTTTCTTCAAAGACTCAAGCTAGAACCAGATGATAAAATGAGTTGTGCTTTCCTGCAGATACATTTACATTATTCAGCTGTTTGTAGGTGATTTTGCTGTGCTGTAACAAAATAAAGCCTTAAAGCATCATATTAACTGTGCTGTTTGTATGGGTGCTAATACACTTTGAATAAAACCCTCAATTACTAAGCATTTTTGAGTCCTGACAAGACAGTCCTATGACATTAATGGTGTCTTTATAACCTTTTTAACTTCTTGTTTCTCTGACAGAGCTCTACAATAACAGCAGTGGGTTTGCCCTTGGCAAGCAAAAACTCATTTTGAGAGGATAATGGGTATTTACTATTTAGATAGCTGGCAATAAAATTTCTCTGAATGAGATTTTCCTGAGAAACTATAAACTGATTAAATTACTTCCTTTTAATGGACTGGAAAAGTGTGTAATAATAGTTTGTTGAAGCTTTGCATCCAGTGTCTTGCTTCCTTTTTTAGAGGCATAGAAGCAGTCTGGTTTTGGTGAATTATGGAGGTTGGCAGAAATTATTCTCCATGGTATACTTTATTCTCAATTTTTTCTCTAAGTAAAAAGAAACGTGGGTACTTCTGTGAAGATAGGCAGAATACACTCAGTAATGTATCTGTTTACTTCAAACTTTATTTTAATCAAAAGTAAAATGTAGCAGTTGTTTTATGCCTTAAAAATTCTGATTTTAGGAAATATACCCCAACACTGATGTAAATTTGGAAAACCACCCTGTTTTTCTGGTTGATATTTTTGCTTAACTTATTTAAAATAAATGAAAATCAATACATTATTTTATCTATTGCTTAAAAGCTAAAATTGAACTTATTACTTTTTCTAGTACTGATTAATATATATGCATTTATATTTCTATGAGCAATTTAATAAGAGACTTTTGTTTAATGATTATTCATTTGGATCCTATAAAATTCAGCATACCAGTCCATGATACAAACTATAAGAAAGAAATTAACATTAGTTCTGGTAGAAAAGGAATACTAAAATATATTTTATTATTATAAAACTTGATTAAGGAATGTCTCAAAATTTCACGTAATGTGAATTTTGTCAATAAATATCAACTAAGAAAAATAATTTACATTTCTTAATTTAAAATGTGAAATCTTACATAAAATATATTTGGTAACTCATACTCTAAACATTTTTCTTTAAAGACAAATCCATTATGGTCCTTGGGGGTGACAGCTTACAGAATATCTTACCAGGCCATGAATTTTGCACAGAAGTGCATCAAATTCAGTATTTTTATTGGCAGTCAGAATTTCATATTTGTCACTATAATAAAATTGTGATTGAAATGGAACCTTGAATGTTCTGTCCTTATGTGAAGTACTTTGAATTTGAATATCACACAGATCCTAACTTAGAGCACATTCATTTTCTCTTAAGCCTTTGGCACTGACACATCCATCCCTGGCATTGTTTTTCATTCCAGCAAATCTGTGCTGTTGGCACCAATAGGTACAAGGAACACTAGTTATGATAATAAAGAAATGAAGAGAGAAACAATAATATTTGTCTTCCCCTTTGAATGATCTAATCCAGGTCACTACTATAAGCTATAAACTACTTCATAATTTAGATTTTATCGGGTCAACTGTTTTGTCATTGTGCTTTTTTCTCCCTCACTTCTCAGGATTATAATAAATAAACGTTAGTGAAATATTGTGAAATAATGGCTTGTGTAGTAAATTTACTGAAATTTGTTTTCAACTGACCTGGGAAAAGTTTTTTAGAGAAAATTGAGATTACTTTAAAATGGAAACTTATCCTCTTTAATATACAGTTCTACTTTAATTCCGATAACCCTGAAGTTATTGGTAAAACTGATTTACTGAAGTATAGCAAGGATGTAATGAATATGTATTTGCATTTTAGTCATTTATTCTTCAATAAGACATAAATATAGGTTCACTACATTTTCTCAGTGTATTCAACTAGTTGTCACTGAAGTTAGGTAATGAAGCAACTATACTCCAATAAAAATTAAATTGAAAAAGTTGGGTAATGAATACAACTTAAAAATATAAAGTTTTTTTTCAATATTTTTATGACAGCATAGCACAGATTTTGGGCCGTTGTAATAGTTTTCATGGAGTAAAGAAGTCATTAAAGGAAGATATCACAGTGATTATTACTGTTCTATAAATGATTAAACTTTAACCAAACAGGAAAAAAATGTAAAAGTTTTCTGCATAAAATGTATCAACTTAAAGCTTATCTAATTTAAAAAAATAGAGCTAGCAGATTTTTTTATAGAGAAAAATTAATTGCTATATATACCTATCATTTTTTTTTTTTTTTTTGCGGTACGCGGACCTCTCACTGTTGTGGCCTCTCCCGTTGCGGAGCACAGGCTCCGGAAGCGCAGGCTCAGCGGCCATGGCTCATGGGCCCAGCCGCTCCGCGGCATGTGGGATCTTCCCGGACCGGGGCACGAACCCGTTCCACTGCATCGGCAGGCGGACTCTCAACCACTGCACCACCAGGGAAGCCCCGTGTACCTATTAATTTTTATAAGAACAGTGAATCTTTAGGTCTTTATTATTACTAGATCAGGAACTCGGAGAGTTGCTTGTTTTGGGGAACCTCCATTTTCTAGTGTGAATCAGCGCAGTTACCATAATGTTTTGTCATTCAACAAAATGCTCACAAATATGAATTTTAATTAAATGTTATGCTGCAATGATAAACTGTATCTACATACAGCTTTATGTTAATCCTTGTGGCCTCCCAAACCCGCCATCCCCATGCCACTGTTGGTGCCTGTGTTAATTTGCTTAATTGTATGAAATGGTAAACAATACCTGAAATTCCTTTTAGTATATAATGCAGGACTTGACCAACAGAATGCAATTTCATAGCACTGTTTACGGGTGCAGAATATTATTTTTGGTAGTTTCTTTTTTAAACAGTTCTTACGTTGAGTTCTTTCTTTTGAAGAGATTTTCAGTTTTAACTGGTGTGATGGGTAAGGCTTGTACATGGAAACAAAGTAGCAGATTGAAGTGGTTTCAGGGCTTTAATCCCTTGGTAAATTAGCCAGCAGGCTAGCCTTTTCATAGACATGCTAAACAACAGGTTGATGCCATTTGGGCATTAGCAAAGAGAACCACCTGAGGGAATAGTGAGTGAATAAGAAGAAATGTAGAATGGGAAGAAGGCATGGGTATTAGCTTCTCCTGGGTGGAGTGGCTAAAGTAATACCCATAAATGAGTCATTGTATCTGATATTTTAGGTTTCCCCTTGTATGTTCTTAAACTTACATTATTCTCAAAATTCTCAAATTTACTTTAAAGATGACATTACATTTTATTATTACACAGTGCTAAAGTTGTACATGAAAACTTAAGTGCCAGTAAGTTTATAAATATTTACATGTTATAAATTGGTACTTTCTCCTTTTTGAAAAGAGATTTGAGGCTTTCATATTTCTATTCTTGGAGAGAAGAATTCTTGTTATTCTTAATCAAGTAGAAGACATTTTGAAGTGTGAATGTGTAGAATTTTAAAAGCATATTTAAATAATCTTGCTTGTATGTAAACTACAAACAAATATTTATAGGCTATTATAAAATTATTTTCTTAAAATGTTTTCATAGTTTTCCAAACTAATTACCTGAGAGAAATGAACTGTTTGCCATATTGCATTATCTGTATTAGGCAATATATTTAAATCATACCATAAATAAATAGTGACCAGCACAGTTAGCAACAGATAATAGGAAAAATTATTTATTTAGACTTTAACCAAGGAATGTAACTTCATGTAAACATAAAAGAATTTATCTAATTTCAGGAAGAGCCAATTATAAAATTATTCATTTTGCATATTATTTAAAATTCCTAAACTAGTTGGTACCTTAGTATTGATAAATATTAGGATAATGCACCATGAAGAAAATTGATAAAGGAGTAAAATCATTAAAATAATCTGGTACCCTATGAGGCCCTTTCTCTAGGCTTTTAATTTTTCTTTTAGAAGGGGGGATTTAAGGATCAATATGAAGATCTGTTGATAATATTATATTTAATTAGAGTAATCAAAAACCATGCTCAGAGCGTGACACCTGCCAGGGAGAACTTCAAAAAGATAGTAAGCAGCATGCATTAGAATTGTCTCTTTTGCTTGTCCATGAGCACTAATCTAGCAGAAGTCCCAAATGGGGCAGCTAGTCAGCTATTTTATTGACTTTGATCTGGTTTGGGGGGCAGTTTATTTTCCCATAATGCCATTGATCAATGATTTCCTTTCAGCAGTGATGTAATTAAAGGGCTTTAGTCGGCTTCTGCTGTGTTGCCTTGAAATTTATTATTCTGGAGATTTAAAGAAGATCGATAGGGTGCAGTGGCCTGATGTTTGGACCCGAGTAGGAGGACCCTACTGAGAGTATAAGGCATGCAGAAAACAAGGCTTCAGGACACAAACAAGATGTTTACCTGGGACCCTGAGCTGACCTATTCACAACAGATCCTGTATAACCAGTAGCATTTTAGTACCTATTTTTATCACAGCCTCAAAACTACTTTGTCCTTTTTGTTATTGATTTTTAGAGTTTTTTTTAAAGCAGTTGAAATCAAATATTCCTATTGTCAAAGGAAAAATTAAAATTTAAACATATTTGCCAGAAATGCAGATTTCAAATGCCTTCATCATGAAATGGGAATAAAACATGATTAATTCCAGGAATTAATGGATGTCTTTAAAAACTAAGATCTATTAAAATTATGCCGTTAATTTGCTTTATTTTATAACTAATTTAAACACAAATAGTTTATTTTTGTATGTGTGGAAATGTACATAGAATGAACAATATTCCTAAGTGATCAAAATATCACATTTGGGTAATGAACTCATGGGACATGATCTACCACTAACTAGAAATTAATAATTGCCTTACAACTTACATTATTTGGTAGATAAGTAAAATAAATTCAGAGAGTCTTTATAGTATGTAAACTGTACATCCTGGGCTGCTTCTAATTGTGTTTTAATAAAGTCAAAATAAGTTGAAAATTAAAGGGGCAGGTTTAAGTTCCCCAAACGATTTTCTCTGTTGCTTTGTTAATAAGATTTCTGTTAACAGTTTTTTTCCACCAGGTACATTTGAAAACTCTACACACTTCTTTTAAGAAATCTCAATGTACGTTAGCCTGTTTTAGATTTTAAGAAATCTGGAAGTAATCCTCTTTAACTTTGCTTAGCATGACATCTTTCAGTCTTACTTGCCCTATGTCATAGATTTCATTGAGGCCCAGTTTCAAAAATTCGAGAGATGGTGAAAACAGCCCTGACAGGAGAAGAGACAGATGTCCTGAATTCTAATCCTGGCTTTGCCTTTCATTGTCCATATGATTTTCACCAGTTAATAATCACTCTTTGTCTTGGCTTTCTTATCTGTGAAATGCGATTGTGTCTGAGAGATTGGGGTCGGTCAGGGGAGGATACACAACATCCCGAAGAGCTCTTTCAAAACTGGCATTCCATCAGACCCTCTCTCCCCTTGATGAGATTGCCTATAGATGCTCTTGATCTACTGGTTAATTATTCCAGTATTAAAACTTGTTTTCTCAACCTTATGATACATTTATTGAACTGTTGCTTTTTGGGACTTTGAGTCATCAAAGCCATGTTGAAAATATAGCAGTTATAGTTAGAAATCGAAGAGTAAACACAAGCACAATTTATTACTTTTCTAAATTTAGCCAGCACCAGCAGACTGAGCCTCTTGATGAAGGTGACACACCATCTAGCCAGAAAACAGACGTCGTAACGCAGACACAGTATCATTTGCTATCTTGATAAGCATTAACAAGACCATATGACATAGTTAAGTAATAAGCCGAGGCAAATAACCGTAGCAGAAAAAAATGAGCAAATTAGAGATTTTGTGTACATTTTAATAATCGCCACTAGTCATTTACAGTGAATTAAGATTTCTTGGCATATTTTTGGACCACCAACGACTTAGTGAAAAATGGTGCTCTTGAATACAGTATATGCAAGGTGAGAGAAACTAGAGGACTCATAGAATCATAGTCCCCGCCTCTTGGAGCTTAGAGGCCAGAAGTACTATCATAAAAGGCAGAAGAAGTGAAGTGACAAACATAGGTATGCATGACACTTCCTAGAGGCACAGTTGAAGATGGAGGGACATAATGTTTTGTTATGTTTTATTTATTTTCTTTCATAATTTATTTGCTTTATTTTCCTTCATAGCTCTCATTACTCTCTAACATTATATTTTGTGCTTGATTAGTGGCTTAGCATCAAGCTTCCCTACTAGAAAATAAGCTCTGGTAAGGGCAGGAATTTTGCCTATTTGTTCAAGAACATATCCCCCATCCTGTAAGAGTGACTAGCACATGGTACGTGCTCATTAAAGTTTGTAGGCTTTGGGAGCTGTTGCCTGTATCCACAGAGTAATGTCACCTGAACTGACCTTTAGGTAGCAAAAATTAGAACTACAGGAATAATACAAATAAAAGAGGGTAAATGAAAGATACTGTTTATGGATTTACTAATATATAGTTTATAAAAATTAATGAGTTTAGGAAAGGTAAAGTCATTTAGCTAATATAATTAAACAAGGTAGAGGAAGCATAGGATAATGCACAGAGTTGAGGGAGGATAAATTTTGATATTGTTTGACTGTTGCATAAAAGTATGAATTTTACATAATCAATATTTAGAAAATAGGTTGTCAGTATTTTCTATATGTGACTATTACACTAAGAAATACTACCTTTGACACTTGCACCGCACTGAGAAGCCAGGGTTGTTAACCACATAATTGTTCTTTAAGCCACTCATTGCTGCTATTGTTCAGTCTTAATCCATGAATAAGCTCCTTCTCACTCTAAGTCCTAAGTGTTCCTCATGGAATGTGCTTAGCTTACTTTTTTTCCATGTATATTTTCATCTTAAGTGATCTCATCCATTCCCAGGACTTCAGATATCACCGATGTGCAACAATTTCTAAATTCCAACCCTCTCTTCAAAGCTGCAGACTTACATAGCTAACCGCCGGTCTTCTCTACTTACGTGTCAAACAGGCAAGATTGTCCTGAATTCTTTTATGTTCCTGCTCCCATCCTCATCCTGCTCCTCTTTCATTGTCCCTCCATTACATCTTTCCAGTTGCTCAAAAGAGCAATTTGGCAAGGTCCCCGCCTGCCACATCCATTCTGTTAGCATGGTCTGTAGCCACCTAAAATACATTTTAATCTTTCTACTAATCCCATTTTTACTGCCTTTACTCTAGGCAAGTCATCATCATTCCCTTGCCTTGACCACTGCAGTAGCTTTCTAACTCATGTGTTCACAGTCTTGCCCCCTATAATCCATCCCATAACACCCAGAACGATGTTAACCTATAAACTGGAACCTGTCATTCCCCTGCAAAAAAAAAAAAAACCTTCAGTGGCTTTCATTTGCCTTTAGGATAAAATTTCAGAATTCTTAATATGGCTACAAATTCTTCCAGGTTTGCCTGTGTCTACTTCTCCAGCCTCATCTTGGACTGCTCTTTACTAAACTGTAACTATACTGGCCTGCTTTTTGTTTTTTGATTTGCATGTTATTCCATCTGCCTGAAATACTTACCTCCTTCCTCCCTCGCAGATTAATTTAGGCTTGTTATTAAAGTTTCAGCTTAAATTTCATATCTCAGTGAAGCCTTCCTGACGCCTATCACTAGATAGTGTCAGCATCTCTTGAAACATTGTGAACTTTTCCTTCATAGCAATCGATCAGTTTTTAATTAAATATGATGTTCATAATTATTTGTTTGACCTTTTTCAGACTTTTAGAGAGTCAGAACGTGGGTCTCTTTTGTATACTATGTTCTTAACACCTAGCATAGTTCCTAGCATATAGAAGGTACTCAGTAAGATTCTCTATCTATCTGTTTTTTAAACATAATTTATCTCTTTTGGATGTTTAGGTATTCAGCATTTCACAGTTCTCTTTGACCTATTGTAGTATGAAATATAGAGAAAAGTATGTAAGTGTACAGATCACCAAATTATGAAGCATATATCTGTGTTACACCACCCAGAACAAGAAGCAGCACTTTGCTAGTACCTCAGAAGCCCCCATTTTCTCCTTCCTGTCATAACTACGATTTTACCCTCTATTATGGTAATCACTCTCCTGCTTTTATTAATAGTTTTACCACCTAAGTATATAATGCTAAGCACTATAGTTAAATTTTCCCAGTTTTGAACTGGAATCATATACTATATATTCTTTTGGGTCTTTGTTTTCTCAGCATTGTTCTTAAGACTCATCTGTTTGCATGTAGCTGTACTGTGTTGTTTTTGTGCTGTATAATATTTCATTGTATGAACATACTGCAGGTTTTTTTACCCTTTTTGCCATTGATGTACTTTTGTTGTCTTCAATTTGCAACTAATATGAACAAGGCTGCTCTGAGAATTCTTGTAAAAGTTTATATCCTGGTTCACTTGTACAAGATCTTCTCTAAACTCCACACCTAAGAGTGGAATTGCTGCCTCATACGGTATGTGTAATTTCAAATTTACTAGGATGTGAAACTTTTCCAAAGTGGTTATGTCAATTTCTTTTCTCAACAGTAGTATATAAGAGTTACCATTGCTCTACCTTCTCACCAATACTTGGTATGGTCAGACTTTTCTATTTTAGCCAAACTTAAATCATTTTACTTTTAATTTCCATTTCGCCGATTACCAGAAAGCTTTAGTAGTTTTTCATTGGTTTGTTAGCCACATAAATTTCTTATTTTATGGAGTGTCTACTTAAGTGTTTAGCCCATTTTCCTACCATTGTATGTTTTTTTCTTCTTGACTTCATGGAATTCTTGATAGATTCTAGATATGAGTTTTTTGTTTACAGTTAATAAATATTTATGAATGACTGAATATAGCTCTTCCCAACCCACTTACCTATTCCTTCTCATATACTGGAGATATATATATTTAAGATACAGAACAATATCAGTGTTCATTCTGCTTTCAGTTGTGAGGAATTTTTTGATATCTTTATTAAGTACCGTTTTTATTCTAAAGATAATTCAAGACAGAAGTTAAACTTTAAAAGAAGGTCTCGTTCATGGTTTATAGGAAAAAAAATGATTTCCAACTTGTCTAAAGAGTTACATAGAGTTTTTCTTTCTGAAATGAGAAAAATAGGGAGGGAGGAAGGGATGAGAATCATAATATACATTAATTCAAATGCTTTTGAATTTCTCTGAAAATTCTTGGTCTTATTCATGTAACTGTGATGAGCTCTACAAGAACCATAAAATGTAAGTGGTTCAAATTATCGTTTCAGAGCCATTGATTTTGGGTCTCTTCTTGGCTGAATTTTACTGATTCTTTAAAAATCACTTTGTGTCACTTTCTTTCGGAAGTCTTAGTTATCGTCCACCAGACTGAGCTAGTTCTGCATTCCCTTTGCATATCTGTATCATAGAACTTAACTACTACACTGTTATAAAAATGGATTTTCTCATCTGCCTCCCCTACTGGACTTGTTTCTTTAGAACTTCCATAGGTAGTCTCTCAATCATCACCACCTAGAATAGTCATAAAGGCAGTCTTCTTTAAAAAGAAAAAGGTAATGGGTATAGGGAGGCCTTATCCCCCTCTGCACTCTTCTCTCCAGTAAATCATTCCCTTAAAGGGTTAAGTTAAAAATTAGTGATCTCCATTGCTGAACTAGAAGATTAATTATATAGGAACGTTCTTATAGTTGACAGTTTTTACAGTTAGTTTCTCTCTTGATTTTCATTTTAAAGCTATCCTTAAAATCTAAACAAACAAAAAAAGGTCATGAAGAACCTAGGGGCAGGACGGGAATGAAGACGCAGACCTACTAGAGAATGGACTTGAGGACACAGGGAGGGGGAAGGGTAAGCTGGGACGAAGTGAGAGAGTGGCATGGACTTATATATAGTACCAAATGTAAAATCGATAGCTAGTGGGAAGCAGCCGCATAACACAGGGAGATCAGCTCAGTGCTTTGTGACCACCTAGAGGGGTGGGATAGGGAGGGTGGGAGGGAAGGAGACACAAGAGGGAAGAGATATGGGGATGTATGTATACGTATAGCTGAATCACTTTGTTATAAAGCAGAAACTAACACACCATTGTAAAGCAATTATACTCCAATAAAGATGTTAAAAAAAAAACTATCCTTAAAATTTTTGTTGTTTAGGCTTTCTGGTGTTTGATCATGTTAAACAAAAAAGCAGATTGCGAATTTTGCGTTTATCATTTTCTTGCAAGCAAATTCCTTCTCTAAGAGGTATTAACTTAGATCTTCATTAGATGGGATAAAATGAAATGTTGTTTATGTTTAACCCTTGAGTGTCCCTTGAGGAATACAAATGAATCTTCTGTAAATACATTCATTAGACGTTCTGTTGGGTGTCATTAATGATTTCATTGTTAGTTAAAAGTATCCTCCTTTGTCCCTGTATTGGCTCCTAGACAAATAATGAATCTTCTTCATTGTTTTTACTTGAAGACAGTGTGAGGCAAGAAAGCAGGGAATATATTATGACTGTCTCTCTTATTATCATCTCTTTTCTTTTGATTTATACCTCTATGACCTGCTTCCTGTTTCCAAAGAGGTAGGGTTTGAGAAATAGTCAAGTTTAGTTTTATTCTATTAATTAACTCATTCTTTTTTTTTCCTTTGATAAAGTGATCCAGCTTGAATGAGTCTACTGAATAGTTGAAAATTATTGTCTTCATAGAATATGAAGAATGCTTTTTCAGTCATGTGCACTGCTGCTTTTTGCCTTTTACAGAATATACTGGGTTTGATATGGGGCTCTGGCATCAGACTGCCTCTATCAATTTTGGCTCTATCATTTACTAGCAGAGTGACTTTAGATAATTACTGAAATTTTCATGCCTCAGTTTCCTCACTGGTAAAAATAAGATATTAATGTTGAGTATTAAATAAGTTAATATATGTAAAACACTTAGAATAATTGGTAATACATGGTAACTCAGTAAATACTAGCTTTTGTTTATTATTATTATTGTTATTAACCGTGTTATGTGAGTTGATTGAACCAGAACTCACTATAGAAAGAGAACAAAAACTATTGGTTATTTGTTATCTCAGACAGATAGAACGATTTTATATCTTTGCTTCTTCAACAAGATGAAGAGCCTGACAAGACTAATATTTTGAGTTATATTACAACAAATTATTATAATTGGTTCATGGAAGGCTTCATTAATAATATTTGACTTCAAAATACATAATTTGCATAGATTTCTACTGATTAACTATTCTTAAGTTGCTTTTGCTTTATTAATTAGATTTTTTATTACCCCTTGATTTTCAAGTTTCATGGAATTTCAGATGTGATATATCTAGACTTTTCCTTTATTATGTCACAGACTATCCTAAGTGTTAGAACATATGACCACATCTTTTATCCTGAAAATCACTGGGTATATTATTGCACATGCTCAATACCTATTTTATTTGTGCTCTCAATATTATGCTTGCTTTATTTAGTCATTTCATACTTTGAATTACCATCCTATTGATATTTTATATAGAATAATTTCCTTTATCTACTTTCTAGTTATATTTTTTCTTGTTCTTTTGCTATTGTTTTTGTATTTCTCAACCATTTTGATAATTTCAATTTGTATCAGTTTTTAAATTTATTTTCATTTTTTAAATTAACTTGTTTATTTATTTTTGGCTGTGTTGGGTCTTTGTTGCTGCACACAGGCTTTCTCTAGTTGCAGTGAGCGGGGTCTACTCTTCATTGCAGTGCGCGGGCTTCTTATTGTGGTGGCTTCTCTTGTTGCAGAGCACGGGCTTTAGGCACGTGGGCTTCAGTAGTGTGGCACGCAGGCTCAGTAGTTGTGGCTTATGGTCTTAGTTGTTCTGCGGCCTGTGGCACCTTCCCAGACCAGGGCTCGAACCCATGTCCCCTGCATTGGCCGGCAGATTCTTAACCGCTGCACCACCAGGGAAGCCCTAATTTATTTTCTTGAAGTATAGTTGATTTACAATATTGTGTTAGTTTCAGGTATACAGCAGAGTGATTCAATATCTTTTCGATTATTTTCCATCATAGGTTATTACAAGATATTGAATATAGTTCCCTGTGCTAAACAGTAAATCCTTGTTGCTTATCTATTTTATGTACAATAGCTAGTATCTGTTAACTCCATAATCCTAATTTATCCTTCCCCCTGTCCCTTTCCCCTTTGGTTACCATATGTTTGTTTTCCATGTCTGAGTCTATTTCTGTTTTGTATATAGATTCATTTGTATTATTTTTTAGAGTCCACATATAAGAGATATCATATAATATTTGTCTTTCTCTGTCTGATTTACTTCAGTGAGTATGATAATCTGTCTTTTTTTGGCTGTGCTGCACGCCATGTGGGATATTAGTTCTCCGACCAGGGATCGAACCCACACCCCCTGCATTGGAAGTGCAGAGTCTTAACCACTGGACCACCGCGGAAGTCCCAGTATGATAATCTCTAGGTTCATCCATGTTGCTGCAGATGGCAACATTTCATTCTTTTTTATGGCTGAGTAATATTCCATTGTGTGTTTGTGTGTGTGTGAAGGTAAGGTAAGAAGGTTCCCTTTTCTCCGCACCCTCTCCAGCATTTATTATTTGTAGACTTTTTGATGATAGCCATTCTGACCAATGTGAGGTGATACCTCATTGTGGTTTTAATTTGCATTTCTCTTAATTAGTGAGCATCTTTTCATGTGCCTATTGGCCATCTCTATGTCTTGTTTGGAGAGATGTCTATTTAGGTCTTCTGCCCTTTTTTTTTTTTTCTGCGTTATGCGGGCCTCTCACTGCTGTGGCCTCTCTCGCTGCGGAGCACAAGCTCCGGACGCGCAGGCTCAGCGGCCATGGCTCACGGGCCCAGCCGCTCCGTGGCATGTGGGATCTTCCCGGACCGGGGCACGAACCCGCATCCCCTGCATCGGCAGGCGGACTCTCAACCACTGCACCACCAGGGAAGCCCCCTTCTGCCCATTTTTTGATTGGGTCTTTTTTTTTTTTGATACTGAGTTGTATGACCTCTTTGTATATTTTGAATGTTAACCCCTTGTTGGTTACATCATTTGTAAATATTCTCTCCCATTCTCTAGGCTGTCTTTTCATTTTGCTGATGGTTTCCTTTGCTGTGCAAAAGCTTTTAAGTTTGATTAGGTCCCATTTGTTTATTTTTGCTTAAAACATGGCCCCCAAATTCTTTGACACTTCTCCCTTCGAGGAGCTGAGTCTGTGTCCTCTCCCTTTAAATCTGGGCTTTCTGACTACTTGACCATTAGAAAACAGTTAAGTTATACTCTACCAGTTTCCAGGTCCATGCCTTCAGAAACTGGCAGCTTCCACTTCCTGTCTCATGGGACATTTGCTCAGGGAGACCAGCCTCCATGCTATGAGGAAGCCAAACAGCCTCATGGAGGAGCCGCATATGACTGTTCTGACTGACAAATCCAACTGAATTCCTAGTTGATAGCCAGCAACAACCATCAGGTACATGAGTGAGCAAGCCTTCAGGGAAATTCAGCCCCCAGCCATCAAGTCAGTCACAACCTTTGTGTTGCCCCATTTGATGCTGCGTGGAGCAGAGCTACTCTGCCTGAACCCTGCTCAAGTGCAGTTTGTAAGCAAAGTTAATGATTGTGGTTGTTTGAAGCACAAGTTTGGGTTGGTGTATTTCATAATAAAGATAACTGACCATCATTATTATTGTCTTATTTTGTATAGAACAGAGATGGCAAATATGAAACATCGATCAGCATTCATTTAGGCTGAATGTATAGCTTAGTAGTAGTTGACCAGTGCTGAGTCCAGGTATAACTTCAGAATTCTCAACACAGCACTTCATGTTGTTGCTACTAGTGGCATTGGAATGGACATCTGAGATGAGACCTATAGTTTATAAAATATCTTATAAATATTTTTAAATTTTACATATAACATCATCTTCACGTATAATTCTCTCCCCTTCCCAACTTGGCCCCCAGACTCTCAAAGCTACCTTGATGCTACCATCACGCTGCTTGCAATTTGAAGGCATTTCTTTTATTTTTGAGAGGTCTCTGCTTCACATACATTTTTTTTTCCTTTTCTCTTTTTTTAACCTCTCCTGTAGCTTTTTTCTGTGTTAGGTTAAAAGTTACCTACCCTTGCAGGAAAAAAATCACTCCAAAATTTCCCTACAGGGACAGTATGGTGAGTGGGAAAAACTATTACAATTTCCTGTAAAACAGTTTCACTATGGAAAAAAGATGAGAAGTAAGTACATGAGTGATGAGGTTACTTGCAAAATTTTATAGTACATCTGAAGAGAATGATTATGTAAGGAAACTTAAATTGGTTGAGGCCATGCTGTGTCCCAGGTGCTGGACCACTTACTCACTTTAACTCATTTGATCATCAGAACACAGCTACAGGTAGAATATTACTATCCAAATTTTTCCATTTATACAGATTTATTAATCCTTTGTTCTTATTCATCTGTTAATTTATTCTTTTTCTTCTATAAATTATTTGAAGGATTCTATAGCAAAGTAATAAAATGGTGGTGTGTGAGTTTTTTTAAATCAGAAAAAGGAAAAATATTCATTAATCAGTCAAGAGCAAGAGAAAAATAGAACAAATTTCACACATCAAAATGCCCATAGAGTTGCTGTCTCTTGTTCTAGGTTTTCTGACAACCAAAGCCAAAAGCAGATTATCAGCGAGAACCAAAAGTCTTACCCTTAAAGCCTCAAAGCTTTCCTTCCCTAAAAGGGAATTCTCACATGCGGCTTCATGTAGGGCATTTTTATTAAATGAAATATTATAAACATTCAAGTGCTATTTCATGTGTTTATTACTGTCTTCTTATCGTCATCATCATGTGATATAGTATATAATATCCTCAACATCATAATTGCAAGAAATGAAATAATAGATTTCATGTACCTCTTACTTTTAATGTCTATCAATAAAAGCCATAGAAAAAGTACGATAGTGAAATTTAGTGTGCTAGTAAAATATGATCCAAGACTATAGTATTCTGATGAATCTGCTTGAATTTAATTAAAACCTAGTATATATGGAGAAACAGAGTGAATGCATGTTTTTTTAATAATTCTTCCTGTGTGAACTTTTGTCTAGCCAGGCTCTTATACTAGCTGAATAGGAGTCATTTCAGTCCTCTCTGCTCTCAGAAGCATCTGAAGTGTAAATACTTTATGTGGTTGATTCAGGGGTGGATTCTTAAACTTTAGAGACCAAATAAACAGGTGAGATGGGGTGACATCCTTTTATGGAAACCCAGGAACCTAAAGAGTACTCCCTCCTAGATAGCTAGCCTATTACTTCTGCAGGAAGGTAGGCCAAGAATGGGATACTTCGGGAAAGCCCAGAATTTTTCTCGAGTATCAATGCTGCATCCATCTCAGGACAAGAACATATAAACAAAACAGTTCCCAAATTTTTACAGCCTTGAGCAGAGCAGAAATTTCCATTTCATTTCATACTTCGTGTTACTTAATTTCTCATTATGGTCCTAGAAAATTCTCAGAAGTGTTGCCATCAAACATCAAATTTGATAAAGCTTCCCAGAACAGTGAATAAGATTAATTTGTTCATTTGATTAAAAGTTTCAGATTAAATAAAGCACCAAGTGATACATTTCTGCCATCAAAACTGTTCAAAGCCTCCATTTCTGCCATCAAAACTGTTCAAAGCCTCTTTTTACTTGGAAGTAATTTTAAGCAAGTGAGCTCACCTAGAGAGATTCAAAATATGGTTTACTCTACCTTCAAAACATACAATCCAAGTTTTTAATCAAATGAACTTTAGAAGGAGACATTACTGTGACCCAATGAGAAAGGGATTTAGGATTTTTATCATTCAAGAGCACTAAAGAGCTGAAAGAAAAGTAAGCATTGTGGGTATCAACTAGAATCTATGCCATAATTTCTTTAAATGGCAAATAAAAATAAGGTTTACCTCAAGAATATTCAACATGAAATTTTTAAATTTTGCTAATTACCTGATTGGTGAAAGCCCGATTAAATACCCATTTGAATTTGCTTTGGTCGCATTTTAATGTGTCGTTACACATATATTTGAATTGTGTCAATTACGTTTCTATCAAATTTCAGCAAGTATTAAAATGTAATTATAATCAATATAAACATAGGAGTAAGCAAAATATTTAATATGTAGACTTTTACAAAGATTTCTCATGAAGTTATTATGAGATACAAGGGCCCCACTGAATAGTACTTATTTCTATGACCTGTGCATCTTCTTATCATGTTTTTCTTCATCAGATGGAAAAACTGATGTTCTGGCTCTGTTATGGTCCTAGGATCACAACACAATGCACAAGTGGACAATGGCCAGTTATGGAGATAATTCAAGCAATTAATTCTTTACTATCCTAGATGACAGTTTATTTATAACTAACTAAAAGCTTGAGTTCTGGTTTTGTTTATGATTTTTATTCCTCTAAAAGAAGTGAAGAAGAGAAAGCCCTGAGCTATAGTACTGATCCACTTTGAGTAATCTAAGCGGGTCACTTAACCTGATGACCATAAGGTCCACAGAAGTTATTTTCCAACTCTAAAATCATATGATTTATGCTTTTTATTTCATAAAAAAATTGAAACATTGACAATTGCGTTTTGGATTTGCACCTACTTCATATTTAGGCTGAGCAGGTAATGATGCCCCCTCCCTTTGTGCTGCCTTTATAGATTTGGAGATATAACACTTTGTTATAGTGCATCGGTCCTCATGAAATAGACTTATGTCTTCTAAAAACCCAAAGATAGAATAGAATCATATAATAGACACTTTAGCACAAAAGAGACTAATGCAACACACTCAAAGTTTAGCCCTTTATATTAGCAGCAAGTTTTACTGTAACTTTTCTTTTCATTAACAGTCCTTTGAAATAGGTCGAGGTTGTTCTCTAATGCAAACACACACACACACACACACACACACACACACGAATTCATTCTTTCTCATTCTCTCTTCTACCCTCCTCTACCTCTCCCTCCCTCCCTCCCTCCTTTCTTTCTCATAGGCAAGACTCAGAAAGCCTCATCTTAAAACAGATTTGAAGAATTTACCTGTTTACTTTTATAACCTGTGTCATAAAGTGTTTTGAGAGGTGTGCTAACACATGCAGCACATTCAGTCACTTGTTACCTCAACAAATGTCATTATCTCATGTATGCCAGGCGTTGTGCCAGGCACTGGGGATAAGGCAAGCAAAATAAACCTGAACTCTGCCCTACATTTAGAAGGTTAAGTGGTGGCACACTCTTACGTATGAGGAAACAGATTTGGCTGAGAGTACTGAAGCTCATGAAACGATTTTAAATGATTTGTTTGAGACTCAGTAAGTTAACCAAACAGACAAGAATCTTAGTCAGAATTCCACAACTCTATGGTAGCCTAAGGAACTGTGATCATCTCTAATTCGCAGTGTGGAAAGATTACTATTCTGAGAGTAATAAGGTCTTGATTCTTGGACTGGCTCTGCTGCTAATTAGCTGTGTCACTTTGAACAAGTCACTTGACATACCTGGGACTCAAATTTTCTCACCTATAAAAATGAGAGGGACTTCCCTGGTGGCGCAGTGGTTAAGAATCCACCTGCCAATGCAGGAGACACAGATTCGAGCCTTGATCCAGGAAGATCCCACATGCTGTAGAGCAACTAAGCCCATGTGCCACAACTACTGAGCCTGCACTCTAGAGCCCGTGCTCCGCAGCAAGAGAAGCGAGTGCAGTGAGAAGCCCGCACACCGCAACAGAGTAGCCCCCGCTCGCCGCAACTAGAGAAAGCCTGGGTGCAGCAACAAAGACCCAACGCAGCCAAAAATAAATAAATAAATAAATTTTAAAATAAGAGAGACGTGAACTTGGGGGTCTCTAAGATCCTTTTCAAATCTCAAGAGTTTATGATTATCCAAATGTACAAAGCCAACATAAATGAAATTCCTAGTTTTCTTAAAGATACAAAGTAACATATATATAAAGTAATAGCTTTTCTATATACTTGCAGTTGTCTATAAGGTGTAAATAAAAATATAATTCGTGTAGCAACAAAAGAATAAAATAACTAAAAGAAACTTGACTGGTAATTAAAAATATTTTACTGAGCACTTAAAGTGTGCAAACAAGACTATTAAATGCTAGGTAAAAAGTCAAGGAGCCCGCCTCCATGGAACTATGTTCTGGTGGGGAAAGCAAACAGAAGGTAGTTATTTGTACAATTAATAATGCAATAATAATTTTTATAAATGCAGTGAAGGCAAAGAGTGGACTAATAAGAGAGCATGTAACAGCCAAGGCTAAAAAAATTCACTTATCTTTCCTCCATTCAACAGCAATTTAAGTATGGTTTGCCTGGGACTGAGGAGAGTTTTCCCAAGACTTGATATTTTCAGTGTTAAAACTAGGGAAGTCTCAGGCAAACTAGGACATTGATCACACTAGGACCATGGTACATTTTGAAAACAAAGACCAGTGTGGATGGGACCATAAGGAATAAGATGATTGAGAATAGCTTGAATGAAGCTGGTAAGGTAGGCAAGGAATAGATGACTTATAGCCTTATAAATCATGCGAATTTTAGGGCTTTGCTTTTTTTCCCAAGCGCAAAGCCATTGTAGGGCATGGCATGATTAGAATTCATTCTTAGAAAATCCATCTGCCTGTAGTAAGGATAGTGGATTTAGTGGTGATGGTAAATGTCGTGGTGGTAGTGATAAGGGTTATCACAGAGCTAGTTTTAGAAAGATTAGTAAAGTTATTGCAGTAATTACTGTAAAAGATGATGGACTTAGGATAATGGCAATAAAGATGAGAAGAAGTAGATTAAAATATATGATACATTAGATGTAAAATTGATAAAATCTAGAATTAATGATTGTGGGAAGGTCAGGTAATGAGAGAGTAATTGGCACCTAGAGAATTTGAGATAATAGAATATTCTTAAAGAAGTGTTGAGTGGAGGAAGTGCCGCAGGCTAATGAAAAGACTACTGAAAACATGTCATGGGAGCATTGCCTTAAAAATATAGCAGAAAGTTGACTTTTGAAAGACTGTACCACAAAAGAGTAAGAAAATACTAAACTGCATTTACCATGTGCTATCACTAAAACATATGAAAAACATATGCTATTTAAAATAAGAGGGAAAGAAAAAAAAGGAGAAATGATGCTAAAATTTACAAAGATAGTACAAAAATGCAGAAAGAAAAGTATAGGTTAATTTTTTTTTTTTTGCGGTATGCGGGCCTCCCACCTCTGTGGCCTCTCCCGCTGCGGCGCACAGGCTCCGGACACGCAGGCTCAGTGGCCATGGCTCACGGGCCCAGCCGCTCCGTGGCATGTGGGATCTCCCGAACCGGGGCACGAACCCGCCTCCCCTGCATTGGCAGGCGGACTTCCAACCACTGCGCCACCAGGGAAGCCACTAGGTTAATATTTGTAATACAGGTTTAAGAGCCCTAATAAAAACTACCAAGGATAAATCAATGCATGACACAGCTACAAATTTTTAGCGATTTGAAATAAAGTTATATCCTAACACCACACCATAAAAAGTAAATAAATAGGGGCTTCCCTGGTGGCGCAGTGGTTGAGAGTCCGCCTGCCGATGCAGGGGACACGGGTTCGTGCCCCGGTCTGGGAGGATCCCACATGCCGCGGAGCGGCTGGGCCCGTGAGCCATGGCCGCTGAGCCTGCGCGTCCGGAGCCTGTCCTCCGCAACGGGAGAGGCCACAACAGTGAGAGGCCCGCGTAACGCATAAAAAAAAAAAAAAAAGTAAATAAATAAATAAGGGTGGGGCCCTAAACAAATAGGGCTTGGTGTCCTTACAAGAGTGTCCTTACAAGAAGAGAGAGAGACATCAGGGGTGTGTGTGCACAGAGGAAAGGCCGTGTGATGACCTAGCGAGAAGGTGGCCCTCTGCAAGCCAAGGGGAGAGGCCTCAGGAGAGACTAATCCTGCTGGCACCTTGAACTTCCAACCTCCAGAACTGCTGAGAAAATAAATGTGTGTTGTTTAAGCACACCCACCCACCCCCAAAAAAAGAGACTATGAAATAAATATGTTAAAATGATTCAAGAGAGAAAATAAGGTATAGAAACCACAGTGTAAGAACAGAATAGGATGAAAAATGTATAGGCAGATTATTGATTCCAGATTTGAAAACTTTTCTTGCCCAACAGACCTTAGCATCAGGAACCACAGATGGCAGAGTCAATAGGTCATTTCACAAAATTTTCTTAAACAGAAAAATTCAAAAGGTAAATGACTAACAAACAAACAAAAAACCCAGTTAGGTTTTCGCTGTGTGGTTCAGACATTGTTAAACATTTTTCACCACCTATCCATCCCTGATCCCAGAATAGAAGCGTTTCTGATAAGGGGGTTGTGTGTGTGTGTGTGTGTGTGTGTGTGTGTGTGTGTGTGTGTTAGGTTTTCATCAGAAATTGTTTTTATTTAACGTATATAATCTAAATCTGGAGATGTTCTGGGTTTTTGATATAGAATTTAAAAACTCCACTCAAAAAAAAAATGATATTGAAGGCAGATTGCCACGAGTAGCTGAGACAACTTTGACTTTGAAGGACAAAGAGGAAGGGTGAGAATTTATCCTACCAGATAATAAGGTTCTGTATAAAAGCTAAAATGGTGCATCAGTGGAAAGGAATAGAGAGCCCAGAAACATCCCCACACACATGTGAAAACTTGCTGTTAAATATAAATAAGGGGAAGTTTTTTTTTTAATATATGTAATAGTATTGAAAGAGTTGATTATTCATGTGGAAATTTCAGAAAGCTTAAATGTAAAAAGTGAAATGTTAATACTTTTAGAGGAAAATGGAGATTAGATTTGCAATCTAAGTATAGGGAATGATTTCTTAAATAAAACAGTGTTTAAAAATATAAATTTTAAAATACAGTAAAATTGGACACCTGATAAAAGGTACAATACAGTCAAAAGATGTGCCACATACTAGGAGAACAAATGCAATGTTTGTAACTGACAAATTGTTAACATATAGAATATATAAAGAAGCTTTTAAAATCCTACAAATCAATAAGAAAAAAAAAATTTTACAGTAAAATAGGCTAAGGATAGAAGCAATTCTGAGGGAGTAAACCCTAGTGGCCAGTTTTTGAAGAGATGCTCAATGTCTCTAGAAGAGAACTGCATATATAAAAAAAAAGAAAATGTCATTTCAGACCAATGGATTGTCAGAAATTAAGAAATCCAACAATACTAGATGATAGCAAGAATATAAGGAAATAGGCATGATGAAATTTAACATCTATTAATTTGAATATTATACTATTCTCTGTATTTTTAATAGGTTTGACATATTACATTACTTATTTTATTTTAAATTAAAATATCCAGTGCATTTTAGTGATGTAGAAGTCAATGAAGAGCAGTTTGGTTGAGTGGTAAAGTTAGAAGCCATATTGGAATGGACTAGAGAATGAATAGGTGTTGGAGAAGTGAGAGTTTCAAAAAAAGTTTGTGTTTAAAGAGGAGAGTTGAAAGGACAGGGGTCTAAAATGAAAGGTCACAACCTAGATAAGTTGGGGGGAGATTTAACAAAAATGATACTAAAGTTTATCTAGAAGAAGAATTTCATGAGTATAGCCAAAAAAATTTAAGGTCAAAATAATGAGGTTGATATGGCTTGACTAAATATTAAAATATATGTGTTACTGGTGTAAGAATCACCAAAACAGTGAAACATAGTAGAGAGTTCAGAAAGAGATCAAATTACATATGGAAATTTATAATATATAACAAATGATTTTTATATTTCTTCGTTTTTTCCTTATCCATATGTTTATATCACATATATATATATATATATATATATATATTTTTTTTTTTTTTTTTTTCGGTACGCAGGCCTCTCACTGCTGTGGCCTCTCCTGTTGCGGAGCACAGGCTCCGGACGCGCAGGCTCAGCGGCCATGGCTCATGGGCCCAGCCACTCCGTGGCATGTGGGATCTTCCCGGACTGGGGCACGAACCCACGTCCCCTGCATCGGCAGGCAGACTCTCAACCACTGCGCCACCAGGGAAGCCCTAAATATATTTTTATTCTGCTTTTTTGTATCTACTTTTCTATGAGAATAATTTTCCCAACATAACTTTATTTAGCATAATTTTATTGACTGTATAATATCTGTCCAGAAAGTATAACATTAGCCACTTGCCTAGATGAGTATTTATTCATATTATTGCTTTTTTATTAAAATAATGCTTGATGAATATCTTCATGCATTTTTTTCATTTTAAACTTCTTTGATTTACATTTTCAGAAGTGAAATTATTGTATCAAAGAGTGTAAATAATTTTTTGGTTCTTGAAATATAGTGCTGTATTTCCCTCTATGAAACCATAGCTAGGGAAGCAATGAACATCATCTCCCATTTGAAAAATTATATTTCAAGTCTTTTTTTCACCCTAACCAGAATGATAGTATTGTTTATTCTGCTTTCCTCTAGGAAAAGAGTCCAGCTTCCACTCTCAGTGTTGCATGTATATAAGTCTAATAAACCTTCAGCCAGATTGTTTTAGCTGTCTTTAGCCTACTGATTTCTTTGAAATACCACCTATATAAATTTTACGTGATAATGCATACCTGTTTGATCAATACAATAAGCAAAAAAAAAAAAAAACTGAGTAGAAAATAAAATAATTTCATCCTCATCATTAATCTATTAAAGAGACAAAATTACCACTCCTAGGAAACAGTACTAGTGAAGAGCAGAGATTTTTCTGGGGTCAGACAACCTGGACTTGAATCCTGGCTCTATCACTTAGAAACTGTGTGACATCAAGCAATGTGTTATACCTCTCTGCACCTCAGTTTCCTTAACTATGAGTATAAAAACTATATAGGATTCTTGTGAGCGCTGAATGAATTAGTACTACATGTAAAACATTTAGAAAGATTCCTGACACGTATTAAGGGTTCAATAAATGTTGAGTTGGCACCTAACATTTATTCTAATATTTTTGTAGTCTTTGCTGTCTTGTATAGCAAACACTAGAAAGCAGAAACCTACGTATTCAGAATTCTTTGCATCTAAGATTCTGAATATGGGTTAAGTTCCACCAATTAAATCTATTCATGTGGAATTTTGAAGTGGAAGTGGTATGGAGGCAGTCTTCCTGCAGCTACAGCTGTGGAGATCTGGAGTACCTCTTCAGCTGTGTACCAGTGTCTAGTCACTAGCTTTGTGCAGGTGGAGAGGCTGGTTCAGTGGTAGCTTTCTGATTTGCAGCTCTAGTTGGGTATTCTTGAACTTTTGAGTTCAAGTGGAAGCCTCCTGATTTCTCACCATCCTGCCTGTGGTAGAGGGAGCAGCTCCCTGGCACGCTAGTTCTAGGGTGTTGATTTGGGCATCATCCTTAGAAGCCTGACCCAGAGCCTATGTTTTCAGCTCTTCCAGCAAAGTATTCAGTTCCCCTTGTAAAATTCATTTTGCTTCAAGTCTAGAAAGGTTTCTATTTCATGCAACTGATGGTAATGGTGGTAGTAGCAGCAGCAGTAGTAGCAGTAGCAATGTAGTAGTAGTAATGATTATTGAAACTTTTGCATTATGAATCTTTCCAAAATGGAAAAACTTTAAAAGCAGAGATGCCAGTCATTTGTAATTGATCATGAAACCTTTCCACCCTGAACCCAGACAAGCAACAGAGTCCTCAGCTCAGAACGCAAGTCAGCCACTACCATTAAACTGGAGCTAGTTTGCCAGTCTTGGTTTATGTTAGTGTTTTTCCTTAGAATTTAGCTTCTCTACAGCTTCATATTATGTATTATACCTCATATATATTATTGGTTAGGGTGTATACTAACATTAGAGAGAGGAAAGGCACAGAGTGGCTAGGGGACTGATGTTCAGATCAGTGTGAAATCATTGGGACCACCCAGGAAAAAGGAAATTCTACTTCAGTTTAACAAGTATTTCCTGGGCTTCTGTTGTTTATCAGTTACTAGGCACTGGGGAGATATAGAGATGAATAAGATACATTCCATATTCTCAAATTGCTCGCAGAGGGAAGACAGACCTACACATAAATAAATTGTATTCTGTACTAGACTATGAGCAACTTGAGATCAGTGTCTTGTTCACTGTTGTAACTTTATCACCTACCTCACTGCCTGGTATATAGTATGTGCTCAATAGACATTTTTTAAATAAATAAGACATTTAAAAAATAATTTCAGATCCAGTGTGGACAGAATAGAAACAGTTAACCTGAGAAAGTTAGGTAAATCTTTTGTTGATGGTAGTATCAAAAATGGTTCCATGATCAAATAAGCTTGGGACTCACCACATTGTATCTCCCTCATAGAGAGACACAACACTCGTTAGAGTATTAGAGATTCTGATGAGTTGTGCAGTAAAGGAATAGTTTAATTTTGCCCAACCAAATATTTTCCAGATATATTTAACTACAGAACACTTTTAGCACCTCGTGCGGAACAGAGTTTGGGAAATGCTCCTCCAGTTACTTCCTAAAGCTAATCCGTAATAAAAATCCTTTTATGCTAGAACATTGTGACTTTGATAATAGCATTTAAAATCTTGGTGTCATGAGCTTGGTATTGTGAGTAAATGTTTAAATAAATTACAGATAAATCTCCACAAAAAAAGTATGTCTAGCAGAGCATTTCTTTAGTCTCAGTATTAGCAATATAATTTTTCTAGATTATAAAAGGTGGGATACTCTGAAGAACAAAGCATTTTAAACAATCCAGTTTTTCTTTTTATTGAAAAAAATTTATTTATAGCTTTTAAAATTAAAATGTGTTGTTTAAAAAGTTTTCTTTTTACTTATTTAGCCTATTTCTTTATTACACTAAATTTCTCTATCAACTTTCTACTTCTTATAACTAAGAGGTCTAATACACCTCTTATAACTAAGACATTCGTAGTATTTTTTAAATGGTGGCTGTTAAAATTTCAGATGGAATATTTTTTATCTAAATTGGCCCTATATTAAATCCTTTTATTTTTGTGGTATGTTGCTAAACAAGATCTTCACATTAGATAAGATTTTGAATTTTATTGTGAATTTTAAGTCCACTTTCGGGGAAGAAAATCGGTCAATTCTAATTTTAGATAAAATAGGCGTTAAAAATATTGCTTAATACTGAGAATTTTTATGTTATATATTAATTTTCCCTTATATATTCATGTGTTATTAGCTTTAGTAAATTGT
This sequence comes from Phocoena sinus, assembly GCF_008692025.1. Taxonomy (NCBI): domain Eukaryota; kingdom Metazoa; phylum Chordata; class Mammalia; order Artiodactyla; family Phocoenidae; genus Phocoena; species Phocoena sinus. The sequence continues at coordinate 38,115,667 of NC_045766.1, forward strand.
TTTGCTTCTGAAACATACCTAAGATGACTAAAAATAGCATCACAAAACATGTTTGTTATATTCTTAATTGTTTTGACCATAGAATTAATTTTAAAGTCAAAAGGGGCATTGCTTTTTCATCATTTCCAGTTCAGAATATTCAGCACGTCACAGATGTTCATGAATAATGTCCATTTAAAACTGTTGGCAAAGAGTGCTGGTGAGTTGGCTAGATGAATTAAATGTTGGGGGGATCTGACAGGCAGCACGCTGCTTTGTGATCATTCCAAAGTTCTAATAATCTCCCTCACCTTCTCAGCCTGCCACTAATGAAAGAGAATAGGTGATTGCACCTCCGGCTATGTTCTGCACCTAATGACTCCTCCAAAGGCAGATTTATGAAGAAAAAATTAACTTTGAATGAGGATTGAATTGGTCCTGACAGTCTGATAGACTGTGACACAGATTCTGTGGCAAAACAGACGTAGCCCTAATTGATTATCAATATTTTAAGCAAAGTGATGAAAATAAGCATTAAGTGATGAGAAAGGCAGTCTTAATACAGTAGGCAGTAACCAGGACATAAGAGAGTCTTTGGGGAGGTTTACCCTGATTGCTATTACTGAATTTTATCTGTCAATTTTTACCTTTGCTTCCCAGCAGCCATTGTCCCTCCTTGGTGTACTTTTTTTTCCCTTAAAGATCTATGACTAGAATGTTAATCTTTCTGATAACACTGACAAAGCTATCTGCAGTCTCTTCCTCTAGAGAAGTTTGTTTAATATTTAACTCATTTTGAATTGAGATTAGGTTTCATAGTTTTGCAGAACTGAGGCTTTTTGTGATGATTTTAGATTAACAGTTTTTTCACATCCTGTTTCTAGATTTGTTGTTATTATCCATAAAATATATACTAGCCTAAAATATTGCATATCACATATTAATAATATCAGGCATTATATCCTTTACATTATTTGTAGCAGTGACTTCAGCCTTAATCTTAAGATAAAAACATCTTCCTAGAAATAATACACAAACACACACACAGAGTGAGAGAGTCTGTATATATACACTATGGTTACTTACAAAATATATTTTCAAACTAACAACAAAAGATCCAACCTGGATAATTATATGTCCATATAGTGTTTCACAAATTAATAACCTTTGAAATTATTATATACTCTTATTCTTATAGGTTATATTTAGTCCTCTATATTAGAAGCAAAGAAAAAAGATCACGTAATAAAATCTGTGCCAATTTAATTCAGTATTAAAATTGATGAGCCAAGAAATAGCATATGATATACATAATGATATGTTTGTTTACTATTAAATAGGTTTTAGATATATTAGCATATTTAACACAGGAACTATACATATTTTCCCTGTGATAAAATACCCTCTTAATTATTAGTCATCAGTATTCATATTGTTTTGTGAAATTAATTTCAACTGGAAATTGTGTAATTTTTGAAAACTTTATATAAGAGTCTCCAGGTTAACTCTGGGCAAAGTTTAAAGGGGATATTTTAATGTTTTCCAAAGTCTCTCAAGTAACTTATTTTAGATAAAATGAAGGTAAAACAGATGCTACAGTGCAGTGCTTCACAGTCTTTCTCTCATGCCATGACATGCAAAAGAATTATATTTGGTTGACACACTAGGTTGAGCACTTTTGTCCAGAGGCTATTGGCTCTGGAACTCCAGCCACCTCAGACCCTGCCCTGAGGGCTAAGAAGATCAGTATTTTAGCACACCTATAACTTATTTGTGGCTCAATAATTGAGAAGCTCTGAAAGTATCACAGTTATAGCACTACAATTATGAAACCCAGATTGAATAGTAACAGCTTGAAATTTAAATTTATCTAAAATCCACTGAAATATTTAAAAGATATTCTAAAAATTACTCTGTCCTAAAAGAGAACAAATATATCTCTAGATATAGTTTTTGCTAGATGGATTAATGATCTTAATCATATTTTTTGCTTATTGTTAGCTCTAATATCTGTTAAGATTAACTATTCAGAATTTGGTTTGACCCCACCAAAGCAAAATATACATTTAAACTTTATTCTTAGAAAAATGTTAAATAATGTTATCTCTTAGCAGAATATATTGTCACTCATTTTTAGAGTGTCTAGAATGATTTTTTTGAAACTCCATAGGACCTTAAAACTAGTCAAATCCAACTCTGTCAGCTGACTGGGAAACTGCAGCCCAGGTCACAAATTAGATCATTGCTAACCTAGAACTAGGATCCAGTTCTCCTGATTCCTAGACTGTTCCCTTTTAACTCTACTCTAGAATGCTTAAAAATCTCAATTGTTATATATTATAAAATTATAATGTATATGTATTATGCTTCCACAGCTATAATTTGCTAGCAGTTTTCACTTCTAAGCTAGATAATAGTTTCAGCTAGGGTTTTAACAAAGTAGTGCCACTTTATTTCCCTGAAAGCCTGACACTGTTTCAGTGTTCAAAATAGCCAGTAGAAAAAGAAAACCGTATTCACTGTGCTAAAGTTTCCTTTATGATAAAAATTATTTTATTATTATAAAGGAATTCAATTCTAGTACAGATAAAAAATATAATATAGTTTAGGTAAGAATTCTACAAACACTGATGTTGAATACTTTGTCCTCTTGTCATTCCGTTTGTTAACATTCCAACAGACTGTAGGAGAAGCAGAAAGATAAATTATTCTTGTTGCGCCACCTAGCGACATTTAGGTGCTGTATGTTTACTACAGTATATTTAATCTGTGTTAGGCTGTAACCTCAGCTCTAGTTTGTTATGCATATATTTTGCCGATAAGAAATTCACAAAGGAGAAAAATCCAATAATATAAGTCCACACAGGTTCATTTATTCGTCATATTTTGTTTTACAAATTTTCAAGACAAATATTATTAGTAAAACAAATACTTCTGTTCATTTAATCTCTGAAAGCACTGCCTTCAACAAAATACAATAAATGGGTAAAGTTTTTAAAATTATGCTCTTCTAGGTGTAAACTTAAGATAGTAAAAGGTGATAGTATGTTCTACAGAAAGTTCAAGGTATTGAAAATAGTATGAAATCAGAATGAAGATTTTGTATAAAACACTTTAAATGTCTCAAACTTTTTTAGCCTTTTATGATAAAATATACTGATGTTTGTCTTTAATGAGGTTATACTTTATCATAACTCAAAAATATTTGGAAAATAATTTGTGCCAGTCATATGTATTTGAAACGAAAATGGTATTGTTATATATAAAAATGCTGGGTCTGCTGATTTGTAATGTGAAATAATACCATGTTAAACTATTTGTTTTTAAATTTGTGTTTCAAGTATATGAAGTGAAGATGTATATATATACATATATATATATAAACATTTCTCTTTCTCAGTTTAAATAGACCCATTTTATATTCTATACAATTTCTCTGAAATATCAAAGAAACTACATTACATATACTTAATGCATATTTCTTTAAATGATATTTTGTGATAAAGAAAGGATTTACTTACTGAAAACTTATAAATATATTAAAATGTATAAATTACATCATAAACATTTTCAGGTGAATTAACTGAGGCACAGCGAAGTTAAGATGCTTGTCTTGGTCTCCTAGCTAGTAACTGGGTAGAGCCAGAATTCGAACTCAGACAGTCTGGCTTTAGAATCCATTCCTTTACCCCTCTGCTACAATACCTCTCAGTAATTCATTATGCCCTGATTTTAGCCATTTCATTAACAGATAATGGTGTAGAAGATATCATATTCTCATAAATGTCTTTCAGTCCTTTTGTTTTATATATCTAAAAGCTTTTGGTTGGGGATCCGATGCAATATATTATTATACCATATTCTTAGGGTAGTGTGTTATATGTAACCAGACATCAGTATAAGTAAGTGCTATTTTGCTATTTTGAAGCTAAAAATGCTTTCAGCTATTATAAATAGCTCATTTTCTTACCAGTGTTTTCTTTACTTTTTTGAAAAATTGAAAATGATCTGATAAATGTTTGATTTAGTAAACACTCATTGGCACTGAACTGAGTTTTGATGATGCAAAGGTGAAAAAGAAACAAATATAGTTAAACACATGATTACAATATAATGTAATTAGTGCCAAAATAGAGGTACTACCACAGCAACTAACTCTGTCTAGAGTTAGGAAAGGATTCTCATAAAATGTAGCATTTAAAAAGTGAGTAAGACCTTCCAAACCTAGGGTACCAAAAAAAGAAAAAAGCACAGAATTGTGAAAGAGTGTGGTATATTTACCAAATTGAATAAGTTCTTAGTGTTTGGAGAATAAAGCATATGGGATGGAGTGGTGGCTGACTGGGAAATAAAGGCTGGGACCACTTAGTGAAGGATTCTTTAGGTCATGCTAAGGAAAATGAGGTTTTCTGACCATTTTTTGAGAGCACTTTCTTGGGAAGATGATGGTTTCCATTGAGCCTACATTGCAAAAGTAATACTTTTCTACTTCAGATCCCCTCAGAAAAGTAGTCTGAATGTCTTTGCTTGGCTTCCAGTCTTCAGGGGCTCTTTAGACAAGGAGAAGGAACTGGTCCAGGAGTGCCTTCACTAAACAAACCAAAATTATTCAAGAAAACTTTTAATCATTATGCTCTCAATTTCTGTGCTTCTCTAAATCAAGGATATGAGGTAGATTTTCATCTCTTGGCTTCTTGGCAGTCTTCATTGAGTCATATGTTTATTGAGCATCTACTATATAGCAGTATGTTGAGTGCTGTGGTTAAAGTGATGAGCTAGAGAAGCAAAGTCCCTTCAAAATATTTTAGAAGATCTATAATTCTATAAATGACAGAATAAAAAGAGAAAAATCCCCCAACATCTTGTTCTAAAAAGAAGAGAAAGATTGATAACATTATCTATATCTTGCTATTGGGATTTCTCAGGCACTTCTTCAAATTTACTTAATAGGACAGTAGTTTAATTGGCATAAGAATGTGGCTTCTTGAATCCTTATTCAGCATACCCCTCACTGGGTAAGAATATTTTTTCCTTTTATAGATCATTTTGATTTGTTTGATTCCTATGTTTACTTCATTAAACTGTTAAGCCCCTTCTTCAGAGTACACTGTATTAGTGATTTGCATCAGATGATTGCATCTGGTTTGTGTACATTTGATAACGTAGTCTCAAAATATATAAAGCAAATATTGACACAACTGCAAGGGTAAACTTTGAATCCTGCCATCATGATAGGAGATACATTTAGCAAAACAAAAACAAGCTAATAGATTTACTTGCTCTGATAAACACGTATGAGACCCTGAATTCAAGAGTTAGGGGAAATATATTCTTTTCAAATGCTGATTAAACATTTACAAAATTGACCATATGTTAGTTAAGAAAATAAACATATATCAAAAATTATCATATACATTACAGTCTTTCATGAGAATGAAATTAAATTACACCTGAGTATAAATAACACCAAATAGCTTGCCATTTTAAAAACATCATTCTAAGTAACTCTTGAGTCCACCAAAAAAAAAAAAAAAATCACATTGGGTTAAAATTAATTTAAAATTCTGTATTTCTTTTTTTTTTGGCTGCTTTGGTTCTTCGTTGCAGTGCGTGGGCTTCTCACTGTGGTGGCTTCTCCCCTTGCAGAGCAGGAGCTCCAGGCACGCAGGCTTCAGTAGTTGCAGCACGTGGGCAGAGTAGTTGTGGCTCGCAGGCTCAGCCGTTGTGGCGCGCGGGCTGTGTTGCTCCGCGGCACGTGGGATCCTCGGACCAGGGCTCGAACCCATGTCCTCTGCATTGGCAGGTGGACTCTCAACCACTGCGCCACCAGAGAAGCCCTAAAATTGTGTATTTCTAAATAAAAATTATGTTTCTGTTTTTGTTTTTTTAATGCAAAAATCTCAGCCCACCTCAGGCCAGGAATCTGTTTTAACAACTTTCCATGTGATGCTGATACATGCTAAAGTTTCCCACTACCTTAAATAAAATTATAATAACTTAATGCCTACTTGAAAATATCTAGCAACAAAATAGAGGTTGTTAAATATTGATAATGACTAAAACTGAGACTAGAAAGTCACCAGTAGTGTCTCTTTTTAAATGCAGCGTTCCAGTTTTGGAGGACAAATTCTCACCATCATATCCTGATAATATGGTTATAACATGGTTACAGGATCTTCACTATAAAATTTTCTTTGATTCTGCTTTTATATTGTAAAATTGTTGAAAGTATTTCTCGTTTCAACAGTGCCATATAGAATTGAAATAAGAGAAAATTTTCAAGAGTACTATATTTCCATTTTCCTGAATATATGAAATTCTTCTGTTTGATATATGTATTTTATTTTATTGCCTATAAAAACATATAGATATAATGTCTTTTATCCTCAAAACAATGTAAAGAATGCTGAAGACCTTTACATTTTTACATACAGTATGCTTTATTAATGAAGTACATGGACTTGCTAGTAGAAATTTGCCTACAATAGAAAGAAATGCTTTTGAAGTTTCTTACATAGATCTTAAATTTCTTATATATTTTTTACATTTCTTATTCATTTCTAATCAAGAAAATTCTGGCTTATCATTTCTGTGATCTTTAACTCGTTTATATTCACTTGTTTCTGTTTGGGACTGAATTCAATTGCCTGAATATTGGTATAGATCATGACTGTGATTTTTAGGGATATTGATTTTCTTTCCTTATTTCTTCTACCTTAAACTATACTGCTGTTGTTTAATTCACCTATCATATGAGAGAAAAGAACATGCCTCTTCATTAATAGGCAGTAAAGGTCATACCTTGGTCCAGTTTACAGTTCACCCTGCAGAGTAAACGCAACAGTTTCATTATGTGCCTAATTTTCACAGATCTGGGGAATAGTAATCTCAGAGATCATTCCGAAACCAGGTCACGCCTCCAGGGTGCTTCAGTTTGTCATCCAACACAGCCTGCTTTATTAATTTTGAATTGAATTCGTGGTATTCTTTAGCATTATAGGGGCATCCCAATTAGTAGGGCAATCATACAACCCCCTCTATCAGAATGTGATAGTATATAAAAGTGCATTTAAAACATACTTTTAGCAGGATTAAATCAGGACATGGCATAAAACTCCTTTGGGGAAAATTTGTGGACTCAGCAGTGGAAGTCTGCATCTTATCAGAGGTGTTAGCATTTTTAGTATAGAGATGTATGTATTAAAGCACTGAAATCCAGCTATTGGCCTCAGACTTAAATGATGAGCCTCTCAAGTTGAGACAACTAAAATCATGGCATGCACTTAAATACTGAGCATTTCATATTCCTGAAAGAAAACAGTCAACTTCAAAATATTTATTAATAGCACAGCAATTTCACCCTAAATTATTTGCTTTCATACTTATTTTACAATGTCATTTCATTCATGACCTTTCTAACTTAATAATTTAACTAAAAAAGAACAAATTAACTGTCCTTATTAAGAAGCATTAGTAGGATTAGATTTTATACAAGTTATTTCCATACTGTTTTTACAAAGTCATTATAGTGTAATGTAAAAAAGAGAAGACAGACCTGTTGTAATTGTTGATTTACCTATTTACTAGGTATGTAACCTTGAGCAAATTACTAAGCCTCTTTGAAACTTTTTGAGAATTCTATGGAATAGCTCTATCTTAAAATACTTAGCACAATGACTGACATAATAGGCCTGCCTAAGTTTTTGTTTCCCCTCAGGAATTGAAGCCATGAAAACAAATGATATACATTAAAATATATAATTCTATTTTTTAAAAAAGAAACACCCTTTGTAATATAAGAGAAAAGTAAAAGTTAGGAAAAGACATAATGGCATAATTTATTTGATATGGAAAACTATTGCGTCTCATCGTTGATTTCTGACATGTATAGTTAAGCATTGCCATTTCTGGACTGTGGTCCTTATTTTTAAAGGGATTACTTATCTTTAGTTACTCTTTAAAAATATGCATTGAGGGCTTCCCTGGTGGCGCAGTGGTTGAGCGTCCGCCTGCCGATGCAGGGGACACAGGTTCGTGCCCCGGTCCGGGAAGATCCCACATGCCGCGGAGCGGCTGGGCCCGTGAGCCATGGCCGCTGAGCCTGCGCGTCCGGGGCCTGTGCTCCGCAACGGGAGAGGCCACAACAGTGAGAGGCCCGTGTACCGCAAAAAAAAAAAAAAAAAAAAAATATGCATTGATAGTGTATCTGAAGTTACTGAAAAGAATAAGCATTACAAATCAATTAGCGAGTCTTGGATATGATTCCTCTCAAAGGGAATAGTTCTGTAGCTCCTAACCCCAGAGTTTTTCTGAAATGCTGAAACATCTTTCTTGGAATGGGGGTTATAATGGTGGCCAACTGACTTCAAACTGACATCCAGTTGATGGATGTACTGTAAGTCAAAGGAACACAGAATGATGAAGTTATTTTTATTTTCCATATCAGCATTCTGTAAAAAAGAAAAAAAAAATCCAGCACTGCTTTTCTTTGACAGACTAGACATCACAGGAGTTCTGTATCCCCATCTTGTTATTATTGGATTGCTTTCAATTTTTAAAAACTTGTTCTTAGATTTTAGTAAATGACCTTCTAACTACTGTGGCCAAGCAGTTTATTCAGGTTACAGAATGAGAAGTTGGGTAGGCATCAGGCATCAACACAACTGGAGAAGAGAAATATAAGCATGGGCAGAAGGCTATAGGATTTTACACATTACCAAAAAACCCACAACTATTAGCGCTCTTCGTTTTCATCTTAAATTGTAATTAGATCTATTTCATTCCTTCCTTGCCATTGGAATACTCATGGATTCCAGCAGGAGTGTTGAGAAGAAAAATGCCTATTCAAGTGAAGATCATTAGGATGTTCGCACAGCTGCATTAGACCAGCACATCTGTTGAGCATACTCAGTCTGTCGCTCACCAGTAAAATTGATCATCAAAGCTTTTCTAATAAATGACATAGAAAAATTTCCAACAGAATAAAAAGAAAGGGCACATAAAGTAGATGCTTGCAAGTATGGGTAATCTTTAAGCCCACTTGGGGGTATAAGAATTAAGAGAAAATCCAGAAGACATGACATAGGTTAAAATAGTGAAAAAAGCTTTTACTTTGGGAACTATTACAAAGTATACAAAAGGGAATTTTATATAAAAGCAAACAAACCCAAATCATTCAATATGTTCCAAATATTTATACTCCCACACTGGTGCTAAAAAAGTAGAAAAGGATTAGAAGATGCTGTATAAATTTTTAGTTTTCCATTTGTCATTTTCATTGTATCCATAATTTTTTACCATCACCACCATTTATTACTGTTTTAACAATTTGCAGAAGTAAATGTTAATGATCTTTTGAGTTATATATAACTTAAAGCATGAGATTCTACAGAATCATTTCTAGACTTCAGGATAATTATGCTTTAGAAGTAATGGTCCCTGTCTTCAAATATTCAAATGGGAGGTTTTTTTAAAAAAAGAAAAAGAAAATAATTTTATACGATGAAATACTTTTATACCTCAAAATCTGAGTTAGGGAAAAATTAAAATAAGTTGGTGGAAGCATTAGACTAGATTAGCATTTCCCAAAGTATATTCTTTTTTTTTTTTTTTTTTTTTTTTTTTACGGTACACAGGCCTCTCATTGTTGTGGCCTCTCCCATTGCGGAGCACAGGCTCCGGACGCGCAGGCTCAGTGGCCATGGCTCATGGGCCTAGCCGCTCCGTGGCATGTGGGATCTTCCCGGACCGGGCACGAACCCATGTCCCCTACATCAGCAGGCGGACTCTCAACCACTGTGCCACCAGAGAAGCCCCCCAAAGTATATTCTTTGTTTATATTGCAGGAAAAGAATCATTCTTTGGTAAAAAACTAAGTTGGGGAAACACAGGCTAAACTAAGTTAAACAGGTTTTTCTACCTATAGAGTATCTCTTAGCTTTAAATTTGTTGATGAGCATTGTAGCTTTCCAGGAGGGAAGATTCAGTAGTGTGTTACCCAGTCTAATTCCACTGTGGAACCTTGTTTAAATGAAGAATCATGAGAAATTAGTATTCCATGGAACATGCTGTGTGTAATCTCAAAGATTCCTTCTAGCTCCAGACATTTATGATTTGCTGAGAATTCGCACTGCATATGATTTTTACTGTAACTTCATTCTTGCCTTGTCATTTTGAATTGATAAGGTCTCCCTGGCACTAGGCAGCACCCTTTAGGGATATAGCACTGTCCCTGGTTAAATGTCCCTTGGAGCCTGTGACAGCATACCTCCTGGCTTTCTACTACTGTTTATTCCAAGGCCCTTCTGGACTGGATTGTAACCGTAAAATAAAACATAAAATATAATTGAGCTGGTTCATGAACCAAATGATTGTCCTGTCCTCCTAACACTTATCCTATAATGGGCAGCCCAAGTATCACCTCTTCCTAGAAGTCTTCCCTGATCATATTCTCTTTCTTCATTACTTCCAAAGTACCTGTATACAGGTGTGTGTTTGGTTTTACGTTTCCCTCCCTATCTTGTCTTTAAACTTCTTCATCTCTCAATCCTTAGCATGTAGCTCGGCGATGAGGGTACAGTATTCTGCTGGAGAATTTTCTCTGTCATCTGTTTTATCTGGTTTGTAAATCTGTTTTGGATGGACACTCGAAGGAACTAATGAAAAGAATCCTGCTTGTAAGGTGATCTAGCAAAAATTAATATTTCTAGGGCATTTACTGTTGATGAATGATGGCTTTTTTTTTTTTTTTTTTTTTTGCAGTAGCTCTGCAATCACTTCAGTTTCATGTTTGTGAAATAGTTTTTCAGTTGTAGTTACTGTTGAACCTGATGCTGTTTGAGGCAGATTCAGAATAATCATTTCAAATACAAGACATGACTGAACACTTTTACGTGTACACTTGTTTTTTTAAATTGTTTTCCTTCACCGTGCAAGATAGTTTATGTCTGTCAATGCATGTATTTGTTTTGTGTGCATTTGTATTGATATGTTCTCTTCTATGCTCTGTGTGCAAAAGAGGCAGAGGCACTGGGGAAGCTAATATTATAACTATAGCTATATAAGCTTTAAACATGCAGAAGGAGCAGCTATGTCCATGAGCAATTTTATCAATGAATTTGATAGTGTTAGCTAGTGAGTTTTTAGGTTATCTACTGTGTTGAGGTCTAGATAAGTACAGGAACTATAGGTAAAACCCAGCAAAAACATCTGAGAAAAAGCCTTCAAGATCACAGCCTATTAGGATTCTTTTAACATTACATTTTTATATTAATTATAATTTTATTCTTTCTGAAAGTCATTCTTGTTTCTTATCTAATACAAGTCTATTTTCTAAATTTTTTTTTCTCTGTTGTCATTTTTAAGTTCATATCTAGACTTGTAGAAACATCTGGGGGTTGCTGTTTTCAAATAAGTAAAGAAATATAAGGCCTTTGCAATTCTGATGTTCCTAGTAATTTCATTTCGTTGGATTCAAAATTCTTGTCCTTTTTTCAACCAAGTTGTTAGATCTATAATGATTTACTTAAAAGCATATATGCCACCATTGATTCAAAGTTAATATAATTTGTCACATATTTTTATAAATTTCTTCCCATAAAACACAGACCACCACCTTTATTTATTTATTTATTAACATTTTTATTGGAGTATAATTGCTTTATAATGGTGTGTTAGTTTCTGCTTTATAACAAAGTGAATCAGTTATACATATACATATATCCCCATATCTCTTTCCTCTTGGGTCTCCCTTCCTCCCACCCTCCCTATCCCACCCCTCTAGGTGGTCACAAAGCACTGAGCTGATCTCCCCATGCTATGTGGCTGCTTCCCACTAGCTATCTATTCTACATTTGGTGGTGTATATATGTCCATGCCACTCTCTCACTTTGTCACAGCTACCCTTCCCTCTCCCTGTATCCTCAAGTCTATTCTCTAGTAGGTCTGCATCTTTATTCCCGTCTTGCCCCTAGATTCTTCTGACCATTTTCTTTTTTAGATTCCATATATATGTGTTAGGATATGGTATTTGTTTTTTGCTTTCTGACTTACTTCACTCTGTATGACAGACTCTAGGTCCATCACCTAACTACAAATAACTCAATTTTGTTTCGTTTTATGGCTGAGTAATATTCATTGTATATATGTGCCACATCTTCTTTATCCATTCATCTGTCGATGGACACTTAGGTTGCTTCCATGTCCTGGCTATTGTAAATAGAGCTGCAATGAACATTGTGGTACATGACTGTTTTTGAATTATGGTTTTCTCAGGGTATATGCCCAATAGTGGGATTGCTGGGTTGTATGGTAGTTCTATTTTTAGTTTTTTAAGGAACTTCCTTACTGTTCTCCATAGTGGCTGTATCAATTTACATTCCCACCAACAGTGTATGAGGGTTCCCTTTTCTCCACACCCTTTCCAGCATTTATTGTTTGTAAATTTTTTGATGATGGCCATTATGACTGGTGTGAGGTGATACCTCGTTGTAGTTTTGATTTGCATTTCTCTACTGATTAGTGATGTTGAGCATCCTTTTATGTGTTAGTTGGCAATCTGTATATCTTCTTCGGAGAAATGTCTATTTAGGTCTTCTGCCCATTTTTGGATTGGGTTGTTTGTTTTTTTGATATTGAGCTGCATGAGCTGCTTGTAAATTTTGGAGATTAATCCTTTGTCAGTTGCTTCATTTGCAAATATTTTCTCCCATTCTGAGGGTTGTCTTTTCATCTTGTTTATGGTTTCCTCTGCTGTACAAAAGCTTTTAAGTTTCATTAGGTCCCATTTGTTTATTTTTGTTTTTATTTCCATTGACAGCATTTGAACTGAATAAACATTTGACCCTCCTCTAGGAGGTGGGTCAAAAAGGATCGTTCTGTGATTTATGTCATAGAGTGTTCTCCTTATGTTTTCCTCTGAGAATTTTATAGTGTCTGGCCTTACATTTAGGTCTTTAATCCATTTTGAGTTTATTTCTGTGTATGGTGTTAGGTAGTGTTCTAATTTCATTCTTTTACATGTAGCTGTCCAGTTTTCCCAGCACCACTTATTGAAGAGGCTGTCTTTTCTCCATGGTATATTCTTGTCTCCTTTATCAAAGATAAGGTGACCATATGTGCGTGGGTTTATCTCTGGGCTTTCTATCCTTTTCCCTTGATCTATATTTCTGTATTTGTGTCAGTACCATACTGTCTTGATTACTGTAGCTTTGTAGTATAGTCTGAAGTCAGGGAGCCTGATTCCTCCAGTTCTGTTTTTCTTTCTCAAGATTGCTTTGGCTATTTGGGGTCTCTTGTGTTTCCATACAAATTGTGAAATTTTTTGTTCTAGTTTTGTGAAAAATGCCATTGGTAGTTTGATAGGGATTGCATTGAATCTGTAGATTGCTTTAGGTAGTATACTCATTTTCACAATGTTGATTCTTCCAATCCAAGAACATGTTCTATCTCTCCATCTGTTTGTATCATCTTTAATTTCTTTTATCAGTGTCTTACAGTTTTCTGCATACAGGTCTTTTGTCTCCTTCTGTAGGTTTGCTTTATTCCTAGGTATTTTATTCTTTTTGTTGCAGTGGTAAATGGGAGTGTTTCCTTGATTTCTCTTTCAGATTTTTCATCATTAGTGTATAGGACTGCAAGAGATTTCTGTGCATTCATTTTGTATCCTGCTACTTTACCAAATTCATTGATTAGCTCTAGTAGTTTTCTGGTAGCATCTTTAGGATTCTCTATGCATAGTATCATGTCATCTGCAAACAGTGTTCCCATGTGATTTTGAATAATGTATATTCAGATAAAAGTTTCTCTATAAATAGTAACTTATACATGGAAACAGTTCATTATTCTCTAATTTTGTTTACTATTTGCTTCCAAGTGAGTGAATAGGTAAGAAATAGGCTTTAAAAAAAGCATTAAACTAGAATTCACAGGCTCTGAATCTTAGTCCTTCTGACCTTTCGCTAATTATTTAAATTTCTTGGACCCTTTATTTCTTCATCAGTAAAATATGCAGATTAATAACTTACCTAGATAAAATACCCTTACTTAGAGTTTTTTGGGAAATGACTCTTTATTGTTTGTTTATATCATATCTGTTTTACTCACATTTTGTTTTAAAGCCTATGACAACATTTGAACTGAATAAACATGTGCCATGGTAAATGTAGTGGAAATAAAAAAATATTAGAAAAATTTCTCAAATGTATATTTATAACTAATCCAGTAAAGTCCATATACGTGTGAAGGATGGGATGGACAATGCTAGATGTAATACTAGTATCCTGATTATAAATCATCCTGTTTTACAATCATTGCTTAAGATATTTTGACACAGCAGTGCCTATGAAATACCCTAGTGTCTTGGTCATTTTCTTAGTGTTAGTGTGAAAAACACTTAAGAATTATATTAAACTGAAATAAGCCAAGGTATACATTTTTCTAGATGTTTTTATTTGCAGTTCATTAGAACATTTCTCTCTGGGTTCCAAAACTGATATTAGAGTATCACAAAACTTCAATATCTTGAGAGAATAATTTTCTTAGGTTTGTAGACGGAGTATTAGGGTACATATATATTTTAAAATAAGGGTAATATAATAAAGAGCACACCTGTTGGATTTGGGTAGAAACCCTGCTCTGCCACATTCTAGCTTAGGCAAGTAAATTCAGTGTTTTCTATGCATACTTCCTGTCTTCTTTTTATTCATTTACATATATATTCATGTACTTTGTTTTGCTCAGTAAATGGGATCCTGCTATATATTGCTATTCAACCTGCTTTTTTATTCTTAATATTTGTGTTGAAGATCTTTCCATATCATCAATACATACAAATCTATCTCAGTACCTTCTTAGATGGATATCGGAACATACGGATCTTCTATGCTTCTACCTCTATGACCTTGAAAAAGTTACTTTACTTCTCTACTTTACTTCAGTTCCCTCCTCTGTAAAATGGCGATAGAGCCAATATGAGAATAAGTGGTATACACACATGCATACAAACACAAAGCCACATAGTAAGCCTTCAATAAATGTTAGCTTTGATGATGATGATGATGTCATCTCTTCATTTTCCTCTTATATGTAAATCTCTTTGTTCTTTTCCACTTCATTCAGGGAAAATTCCTCATTAGACCTTATAATACACTTATTTAATCTTCAGCTATATTCATCCTGCTCTTCAGCTTATGTATGGAGTTTTATTTTGATCATCAAAATTTAATTTCCAAGGACTTCCCTGGTGGTGCAGTGGTTGAGAGTCCACCTGCGGATGCAGGGGACATGGGTTCGTGCCCCAGTCCGGGAGGATCCCACATGCCACGGAGCAGCTGGGCCTGTGAGCTGTGGCCGCTGGGCCTGCGCATCCGGAGCCTGTGCTCCGCAACGGGAGAGACCACGACAGAGAAAGTTCCACGTACTAAAAAAAAAAAAAAATTTTAATTTCCAAGATGCAATTAATATCTTCTCAAATCACTTTAAGGGTATTATATACACTGTTTGCCTTATTAACTCTCATTCCTCTGTTTAGTTGTTCTTTAGTGTAATTGTTATTTATGTTGTTTTGTTCGTTTTGTCTCAAGGGATTGGTTTTCCTTGAATGTCTGATAGTTCTAGGTTGGTCATTCATCTTTATATTTGACAATCCCTGTAATCCTGCCATTTCCGCTCATTATACCCAGTCTCCATTGATTGTATCAGGGAACAAGATGTGTTGCTTGTAAGGACACATTAGTAACTTGTCATCCCTTTGGGGAGTTAGTAATTATCAGCCCTTGCTTCACTGGGCCTAACACCTTCTACACTCACTGCTTTAACCTGTGGACAAACACTGCCTATATACCCATTCTTACCGTATACAGGAAGGTGCCATTGTTCAGCTGCTCCAGTCATAATTTCCCATTTGACATTTGCTGCAAGCCTACCTTCTTCCTGGTCTCCGCTGACTCTAAAATAAAAGCATCCCTGGACCTTCTCCAATGTCTGTATAGTCTTCTGAATATGATTGGGCTGTGATTTCCTCTAATCATTTCTCCATAGATCTGATCCCATCTGCTTTCTGTTTTCTAAGAATTCCTCAACATTTCTGGTCTGTTCATTGTGGTGCAGTGTCAGAAAATGGACTACCTATAGAAAAGAACTTCTGAATGAGGGTTGTTAACCCCTTATAAAAAATTTTTCTCTGGGAATCTTAATACAGTCCTTTTGAAAGTAGGAGATGAATTGAATACCTTGTCAGTCTTTTCATATTGTTGATTTCCTCTCATAAGATAGGCAAGGTACACAAACTGCTATAACAAACAACCCCCAATTTCAATGCCTTAAAACAAACTACTGTGTATAAAATAGATAAACAACAAGGATATACTGTATTGTAGAGGGAATTATACTCATTAACTTGTAATAACCTATAATGGAGTATAACCTGCAAAAATACTGAATCATTATGCTGTACACCTGAAACTAACACAATATTGTAAATCAACCATATTTCAATGAGTAATATATATGCACATATGTATTATATATACATATATATTTGTTTTGTGCTTATATCACAATATAATGCAAGTCATTAGGAAAGCACTACTCCTTGCAGAAATTTGGTGACCCAGATTTCTTTTATCTTGTGGTTGGCCCTCCATGAGTCCTCTATTCAGCCAATGGATAGGGCAAGAGAATGAGGATGTATGGGAGTTTTTTGTAGACCAAATATGGAAACATGATACACTTATAGTCACACTTCATTGGTTGAATACAAGTGTATTCTTCAAGAAAGACTAGAAAATATAGTCTGCCTAAAGACTCATGAAGAAGGGAATGCTTAACAATTTCTGTCACACTTACTATGTGCCCTGCACTCAAGTAGATGCATATTTTCTCTACTGAAGGAATAAAGTATTGTTCATTCCATAAGGAAGGCACTGAAGTGCCTAAGAAGAAAGCAGGGAGCAGTCAGATCTATTTGAAGGCAAGGAGTGTTGATCAGGGAAGGTTTCACAGAAGAGGGTGTTGAACTAAAAATTTCTGATAAGGTTTTCTCAGTGAGAAAATAAGGTGAGCACTCCAGCAAGAACAAAGGCATGGCAATACAGACAGAAGGCAGTGTGGCCCCACAAGGCCATGCATCCTGGAAGTGATGAAGGAGAATTGATAAATAACGGACTTCCCTGGCGGTCCAGTAGTTAAGACTCTGCACTTCCACTGCAGGGGGTGTGAGTTCAATCCTGGTGGGGGAACTAAGATCCCACATGCAGTACAGCGTGGCCAAAAAAAAAATTGGTGAATGATGAGGCTAGAAAGTTCATTGAGGTCAGACTGTGAAAGGCTTTAGAAGGTATGCTAAGGAGATTGGATTTACATATATTTGCAGAGCAGGGCGCCTTCAGAGGTAGTGTGATGTGATAGTATTTAGAATGCTAGATTTATTTATTTTGTAATTGTTGAGCATTTCATTTCTACATACTGTGCTTGCTACTGGGGATACATAAAAGGAATACATTCCTTGCTCTGGTGGTAATATAAAGGGTTCATTAGAGGGATAGTATTAAAAGTACATAGATCAAATAGGAGCTCCTTTTTTTTTTTTTTAATATATTTATTTATTTATTTTTGGCCGTGTTGCGCCTTTGTTGCTGCACACGGGCTTTCTCTAGTTTCTGCAAGCGGGGACTACTCTTCATCACGGTGCGTGGGCTTCTCGTTGCGGTGGCTTCTCTTGTTATGGAGCATGGGCTCTAGGTGCGTGGGTTTCAGTAGTTGCAGCACGTGGGCTCAATAGTTGTGGCTCACGGGCTCTAGAGCGCAGGCTCAGTAGTTGTGACGCACGGGCTTAATTGCTCCGCGGCGTGTGGGATCTTCCCAGACCAGGGCTTGAACCCGTGTGCCCTGCATTGGCAGGCGGATTCTTTATTTTTGGCTCCGGACGCGCAGGCCCAGCGGCCATGGCTCACGGGCCCAGCCGCTCCGCGGCATGTGGGATCTTCCCGGACCGGGGCATGAACCTGTGTCCCCTGCATCGGCAGGCGGACTCTCAACCACTGCACCACCAGGGAAGCCCAGCAGGCGGATTCTTAACCACTGCGCCCCCAGGGAGGTCCCAGGAGCTCCTTTCTTATTCAAAGTGAAAAGAGATGAGGTCCTGAACATGAATATTGGCAATGAAAATGCAAAGGACTGGTTGGATTCTGGAGATAATCTGCGGAGTGGAATCTGATGGAACGCCTGGTCAGTCGATGTACTGCATGAGGATATGATTTGGAGGATAGTGTCACAAAGGTTTCTAACCTGAGAGAAAACGGGAAATACCCAGGAAAGAGGATCAAGTTTGAGGGAAAGATTATGATTTCAATCATGAACACGATTTTGAAATATCTATGTGGAGGTATTCAGGAAGTAATTGGGAAAAAACTTCTGATCGTCTGGAAAGAGGCCAGAACTGGAGCTATGATAGACACATGGGTTACATTTTAGACCTTCTATTTACAAGGCTGCATAGCAACAGAACTCCAAGAAATGAAAGGTGGGTAAAAGAGACAGCAGCCAAAAAAGGCTGATTGTTAGAATTAGGAGAACATTTTGATAAAGATGTGGTTGGTTAACTGTTTAAAAAAAAAATTGGAGAGATTATAGCAGGATAAAACTGAGATAACCATTAGATTTGGCTATTATAGAGTTTTTAGGG